>NC_044984.1:126776166-126834454 GCF_008728515.1 Papio anubis | reverse complement strand
CTCCATTACCTCGGAATCCATTGCAGGGCTCCACCTCGGCCTCTCCCACCCCCACCTCGGCCTCCCGCCCCCACCTCGGCCTCTCCCGCCCCACCTCGGCCTCTCTCGCCCCCACCTCGGCCTCTCCCACCCCCACCTAGGCTTCTCTCCTCACCCCACCTCAGGGCCGACCAGCTGTGAGATTGCCCACAGAAGGGATGGAAGTGATTGTGAACCTATCACAAGCCTAATTCCAGACACTGATGTCAGGAGGATGCACCCAGGCTAGCCCACTGGCCCCAGAAGGACACACCCAGGCTAGCCCACTGATCCCAGGAGGAGCCCAGGCTAGCCCACTGAGGAGGCAGGGGAGACAGACGCAGGTGGGGTGAGAGGAGAGTCGCGGATGCATCTTGGTGATTATGACTGGGGAGGACCTCCTAGTGCCTCAGCTGTAGGGAGGTGGGGCGGGGGATGGGAGGGCACTTTCAGGCTCCCAACCTGGGAGGAGCCACCACAGTCAGCCCAAACGTCACTGCTCCACCAGGCTGTGTGACAGCTGCAGTGTGGTCAGGCTGGGAATCGGCCCTCAGTTCTGCAGGGACTTGGAGAGCCTCTGTGGCGTGCAGGGGGTGGATGCTGACCCAGGGGCACAGGCCCCACCTGAGCAAACCGGAGCAGCTGCAGCAGGGCTGGGGAGGGAAGCTCAGGGGCAGGAGCCATCTTGAATCTGTGTGCCCAGGGCTTCCACTGGAAGAGGTACTGGGGGGCCCTGCAGGTGGGGCCCAGAATGGGAGGCTGAAAAATGGAGCCAATGGAGGGAGGGAGGGAAGGTGGAAGAAGGAAGGGTAATGGAAGTGGAGGAAATGGAAGTTTGAAGGTGGAAGGAAGGGTGGTTCATGGGGGCTGGGAGGCTGCACCCCATGAAGTTACCGGGAAGACCGAGGAGCCTAGGCTGGGGGTTGTCGCAACAGGCCACAGGTGTCAGGGAGAACGTGTCGGAGGAAGGAGAGGGCGGGCTGGGGAGAGCTGGACACAGTGACGGAAGTTGGGGCACCCAGCCCTGGCTCTGGGGCTCCTGCCAGGCTGAGGGCACACCCCACGCACAGCGGCCCTGAGGCCCCAGGAAGGCTTGTGGGGTCAGAAGCTGCATGGTCAGTGTGGGGGGTGGCAGCCGTGAGGTTCGCGATTGCAGGATGAGGGCTGTGGGGTCTCCGGCATGGGCACTGGAGACTTTATGGAGCCGGTTCTGCTGGACGTAGAGCAGAAGTCCCCAGTTCAGTTCCAGCACATGGGTGAGGAGACTCCTGGGGGGCCACCAGGGGCTCTGAGGAGATGTGGGCTTGGGAGCTGTGGTGGCTGGGCTATGTCCCCCACAAATCCACACGCTGAAGCCCCAGCCCCACGACCTCAGGATGTGACTGCATTCAGAAAAGGGGTCTTCAACGAGTCCGTCAAGGTAAAACGAGGTTGTTGGGGTGGACCCTGATCCACTCCCACGGGTGATGCAATATGAAGAGGAGATCGGGGAGGAAAAGTTCCCAGACAGCGGCTTAGAGAGTGATGACCAGCTCGTGATGACTGGCCTGTAATAACTGGCCGGTGATAACTGGCTCGTGGATGACCAGCCTGTGATGGACAAGGAGGAGGTAAGGATGCAGACAGGCACAGGGGGCTGCAGATGAATGCACGGAGGAGACACCGACTGCCGGCCAAGGAGGGAGGCACAGGATGAACGCCCGCCCCAAGGTGGGATCTCCAGCCCGGGCGGCTACCTGCACCTGCCTCCGGGTGGGTATGTGCATGTGATTTAAGCCACCGGCCCGCGTTTGTTGTGGTGTCCTGAAGAGACTCACACGGTAGCTGAGTGCGGTGATGGCCGGCTGCAGGCAGGAGATCACCATTGAGGTGCTGGCAGGACCTCATGTATGCAAGGGCCACCCTAAGCCTCAGGGGCTTCCTGCAGGAATGGCTGCTCAGATGCCGGGGCCTGCAGCTGAGGGGGTGCCTGGACCACAGCCCCGTGGAGGACGGGAGGGGCCTGTTTGTTTCTAGAGGGACACGCTGGCCACGCTGGATGATACCACGCCCGACGGGATGCCACACGCCGTATGGGACACCCATCACGCAGCCTTTTGAACTTTGGAAGGTTGTACCATTCCTAAGAACACACATCAGCACCACTTAGGGCCAAGGGGTCAACATGAGGAGGGGCGGGCTACCAAGTGGGAGGGAGGGGAGGGGTCACCGCGGAGGGAGGGGAGGGGTCACCATGGAAGGAGGAGGAGCCCAGCGAAGGGAGGGCCACCGGGTGGAGGGAGGGAGGGGCCAGAGGAAGGGGGGTCAAGTGGAGGGAGGGGGAGGGTCACCAAGGAGGGAGGGAGGGGGCTGAAGGAGGGGGGTGGACAATGGTGGAGGGGTGGAGGGACATGGTGGAGGGAGGGGGGGAAGGAATGGAATAGGAAGAATGGTGGAAGAGGGAGGGACCCTGGAGGGGAATGGAATGGACAATGGAATTGGGAGATAAGACCGGCCTGGATGGAGCCAAGGAAATGGATGGTAGGTTTGAATGGAGGGGTGGACTGAGCCTGGAATCCTGGAAGTGGTGGAGGGCTGGAAAACGGAAGGAATGGAAAGAATGGATGTTCACGGATAGAACTAGTACAAGTCGCACATGAGCTGCCTAATGCCCTCTCCAGGAAGGGACCCGGGTTCAGGGCTCCTGCCAGCCCATGTCAGTGCTTTGTGTAAAATTAGAAAAAGACTGGTGCTCAGCCCTGCTGTCTCTCCAGGCAGGCTTTGGTGGAAGGGCTTGATCTCCTGTCCCAACTTCCCTGGCAGGGCTCCCTATGCTTGACCCCCAGAACTGCGGGCGGCTGGCAGAGAAGGGGTCCATGATGACGCCTCGGTGCGCAGCCTTGGACCTGCCCCCATGGACCTGGGTGAGGACTTCCCAGCCCTTCCCTGGCTCCGGCTGCTCTCCCTAAGGGCCGCCTCACCCCTTCTCCCTCGGGCATGGGGCAGTGGATGAGGGTTCCCTCCAGAGGATGCCCCCACACCCCTACCAGGACTTGGCAGATCCAGCTTCTCATCTTGGCAGCCTGATGGTGGGACGGGATCATCGTGGTGGTTTTAATTTGCATTTCTCTGATGACTGATGATTTCAAGCATCTCTTCATATGCTTGCTGGATCTGAGATAATTATTCCTAAAGCAAAACCTGATTATGTCATTTCTGCTTCAAGATGCCAGTGATACCTGAGGTCTGCAGGGCAGTGCAGACGCTCACCGCCTGGCCACTCAGGAACCTGCGCTTGACCCCCAAATCCGCCCCCCAACTACTGTTACCAGCTCACTCCTTCCAAGAGGGCCTTCTCCGGGGACAGCCGACGCTCTTCTGAGGGCTCCTGCCCTTGCAGAGTGCTGCCCCTGCCTGCCCACCCGGCCTGGACCCTCGCCAGAGCCCCAAAGGGGCTCCGTGCCACCTCTTCCCTGGCGTTTGTTCTACAGGAACCTCCTATCTCTTCCCACTTGGGAAAGGAAGGCTCTGGGCGTGGAGGTCAGCCAGGCCCCATCCCTGTACCCCCGGCCCTTCTTCCTGCTTCCTGTTCGTCACTGCCCCAGGACCTTTGCACCTGCATTCCCGGTCTCTGTGAGTGCCCTGGGGCCTGTTGCCCCCATCACAGTCCTGGAGACACCTTTTCTTTTCTTTCTTTCTCTCTCTCCAGCTTTATTGAGGTATAGTTGACAATTCAGGACCATGTGTACTCAAGGTATGCAGCATCACAACCTGACACATGTATGCATTGTGAAATGAGTCCCACGGTTGGGCTAATTAATGCACCCATCACCTTATATGGTTACTTCTGTCTGTGGTGAGAACACTTCAAATTTTAAATAGAGGACACGCAGGCTGGGCAACAGAGCGAGACCCTGTCTCTACAAATATAAAAAAAATTACCTGGGCGTGGTGGTGCACACCTATGGTCCCAGCTACTTGGGAAGCTGAGGCTGGAGAATCACTTGAGCCTGGGAGGTGGAGGTTGCAGTGCACTCCAGCCTGGGCGACAGAGGGAGGCCCTATCTCAAAATAAATAAATACATAAATAAATGAAGGACACATTATTATTAGCTGTAGTCACCATGTTCATTCCATCTTAGGACCTGTTAATCTCATAACAGCACCTTTGTTTCCTGTGACCCTCAACTCCCCATCCCCTCTCTGGCCCTGACAGCCACTGTTCTCTCTGCTTCTATGAGTTCAGCTTTTTCACACATCACTCAAGTGAGGCCACGGGCTATTTGTCTTTCTGTGCCTGGCTTATCTCACTTAGCACAATGCCCTTCAGGTGTCCTCACAAATGGCAGGCTTGCCCTGCCCTGCCCTTCCCTTCCCTCCCCTCCCCTCCCCTCCCTTCCCCTCCTCTCCTTTCCCTTCTCTCCTTTCTCTCCTCTCTCTCTCTCTCTCCCCCCACCCCTTCCCTTCCCTTTCCCCCCTGTGGAATAACACTCCTGTGTGTGTGTGTACACATGTGTGTGTATTTCTCCCCTTCCCTCCTCTCCCTTCCCATCCCCTCCCATCCCCTTCTCTTCCCTTTCCCTCCTGTGGAATAATACTCGTGTGTGTGTGTATGCATGTGTGTGTATTTCTTCCCTCTCCTCCCCTCCCTTCCCCTTCCCTTCCCTTTCCCTCCTGTGGAATAACACTCCTGTGTGTGTGTGTGTATGCATGTGTGTGTATTTCTCACATATTTTCATCCATGCATCCACTGATGGACACTTGGGTTGATTCTGTGTCCTGGCTGCTGGGACGGTGCTGCGATGAACACGAGGGTGCAGACCCCTCTTCTATGCACTAATTTTAACTCTTTGGATAGACACCCAGCAGTGGGATTGCTGGATCCTGTGGAAGCTCTATTTCCACATTTTTGAGGAAGCTGCCTGCTGTCTCCCATGGTGGCTGTGCCAACGACGTTCCCAGGAACAGAGTGCAACGGGCCCCTTTCCTCCATGTCCTCACCAACACTCGCTATCTTTTGCGTTTTGATGACAGTCATCCTAACAGGTGCCAGTTGGTACCTCATGTGGTTTTTATTTGATTTTCCTGATGATTAGTGATGCTGGACATTATTTCTTCTACACATCGGCCACTTATATGTTTTCCTTTGAGACACACAGAGTCAGGTCCTTTGCACATTTTAAAATGTTTGTTTGTTTCTTTGTTTTTGTTATTGAGTTGTTTGAGTTCCTTCTACAATTTGCAGATTAACTCCTCATCAGATACATGGATTGCAAATATTCCCGCCTCCCCGTGTGGGTTGACTTTTCACTCTGTTGGTTTCCTTTGCTGTGCAGAAGCTTTTTGGTTTGTTGTATTCTCACCTATTTTTGCTTTTGTTGCCTGTGCTTTGGGGCCATATTTTAAAAAATCATTGCCCAGACCAATGTCAAGAAGCTTTCCTCCTATGTTTTCTTCCAAGAGTTTTGTGGTGTCAGGTCTTACATTTAAGTCTTTAATCTGTGTTGAGTTGATTTTCGTAGGTGGTGTTGGATGAGGCCCTTTCGTCCTCCTCCACTTTTCCCAGCACCACCTATTGAGGATGCCCCCTTCCCTGTCGTGTGTCCTTAATACCTTTGCTGAAGGTCAGTTGGCCGTGACTGTGCATGGGGACCCTTCCTGGCTCCCCTGGTGCCCTGTGCCCCACATGCCCCACCCCCTCCCTTACTTTTTCTCCATGGCATGAATCACCCCTGACCTACTATATATATTTTATCTTATTTTATTTATTTTTTTGAGACGGAGTTTCACTCTTGTCCCCCAGGCTGGAGTGCAATGGCACGATCTCAGCTCACTGCAACCTTTGCCTCCCAGGTTCAAGTGATTCTCCTGCCTCAGCCTCCCGAGTAGCTGGGATTACAGGTGTGCACCACCACACCCGGCTAAGTTTTGTATTTTTTGTTTTGTTTTGTTTTGTTTTTTGTTTTTAGTCGAGTGGTGTTTCCACAAGCTGGTCCGGCTGGTCTCGAATTCCTGATCTTAAGTGATCCTCCCACCTCGGCCTCCCAAAGTGCTGGGATTACAGGCATGAGCCGCCACAAACGGCCATGGATATTTTGAATTTTCTTGTTTGTTGTATGTTTTCCTCACTGGGCTGCACACTCCTGAGGGTGGGGCATCTGGACCATTCTTCAGTGCTGGGTCCCCTGTGTCTGGGACAGTGTATGCATACAGCAGGTGCATAATCAGTGTTGACTGGAAGGGTGAGGGAGTCAATACACATGGCAGGCATTGGACTATGTGTCTGAGAAACATAAGTCATTTAATCTTTTTTTTTTTTTTTTACACAACTCCATTGAGATATAATTTGTGTACCATGAAGTTCACTTATGGATTGAAGTGTGCAATTCAGTGACTTAATACATTTACCGAGTTGTGTAACCATCACCACCATCTAATTTTAGAACATTTTCATCATCCCTAAAAGAAACCTCACTCACTAGCTGTCCCTCCCCCTATTCCTCCCACCCCAGCCCCAGGTTGCTCACCTGCATCTCTGTGTGGATCTGCCTGTTGTGGACATTTCACACACCTGTGTGTGGTCTTCGGCGCTTACTTCTTTTTTTTTTTTTTGAGACAGAGTCTTGCTCTTGTCACCCAGGCTGGAGTGCAGTGGCGTGATCTTGGCTCACAGCAACGTCCGCCTCTGGGGTTCAATCGATTCTCCTGCATTAACCTCCCAAGTAGCTGGGACTACAGGTTCGTCAGCCATGCAGGGAGGTCGGGCTTCCTCCATGGCACGGTGGAAAGAGAAAGCTGGGCGAGGACCAGGCCTCAAGGACTGAGGCCAGGATTGGAGCTTTGCTGAGCCCAGAGCAGCTCCAGGTCCAGGCTCCTCCCTAAGAGCTGAAGGCCTTGAGCAACTGGGAATTCATTCTCACTTCGGGGTAATGGGATTACAAAAACAAAAGCCTTCCACATAGGGGCTGTCATCGTAGTACATGAAATACAAAGACAAGCAACCCAGCCAAATGTGGGTTTTTGTCCTGCTAATTTTTTTTTTTTTGTATTGTTGGTAGAGACGGGGTTTTGCCTCGTTGGCCAGGCTGGTCTGGAACTCCTGACCTCAGACAATCCACCTGCCTCAGCCTCCCAAAGTGTTGCAATTATAGGCATGAGCCATTGTGCCTGGCCATCATTCCTTTTTATTGCTGACTAGTAGTCTGTTGTGTGAATCTACCACTAAAACCCACTCATCAGTTGATGATCATTTGGGTTGCTTCTGCTAGTTGGTTATTATGAAGAATGCCAGAGCAAATGTTCCTGTGCACTCTTGGGCATATGCCTAGGAGCGGAATTGCTGGGTCACCTGGTGACTTTACATTTAACATTCTGAGGAGCCACCAGGTGTTTTAACACAGTGACTGCACCATTTCACATTCCTGCCAGCAGTGTGCAAGAATTCCAGTTTCTCTACATCCCCAACCCTTCCCTTAAAAAAAAAACAGCCATCTAAGTGGATGTGGAGCTGACTCTCCCTCTGCTTTGGGTTTGCGTTGCTTTTATGGCTAATGATGTCTGAGTGTCTCTCCCTGTGCTCATGGCTATTCGTGTATCTACTTTGGGAAATGCTTATTCGAGTCTTTTGCCCACATTTGGCTGGGTTGCTTGTCTTTGTATTTCATGTACTACGATGACAGCCCCTATGTGGAAGGATATTTTGTAATCCCATTACCCCGAGGTAAACATGAATTGCCAGTTGCTCAAGGCCTTCAGCTCTTAGGGAGGAGCCTGGACCTGGAGCTGCTCTGGGCTCAGCAAAGCTCCAATCCCGGCCTCAGTCCTTGAGGCCTGGTCCTCGCCCAGCTTTCTCTTTCCACCGTGCCATGGAGGAAGCCTGACCTCCCTGCATGACTGGCCGGCGGGGTGTTCACGACTGAGTCCAGGTGTCCCCAGCACAAGTGTCCCCAGAACAGATGTCACTGGTCATGGGTGTTCCTGATAATAGGTGACCCCAGGCACAGGGTGTTCCTGATCATAGGTAACCCAGGCACAGGTGTCCCTGGTCACAGGTGTCCCCGGCCACAGGTGTCCCCAGGCACAGGTATCCCCGGGCACAGGTGTTCCCGGTCACAGGTGTCCCCAGGCACAGGCATCCTTGGACACATCCCTGGTCACAGGTGTCCCCAGGCACAGGTGTCCCCAGTCATAGGTGTCCCCAGTCACAGGTGTCCCCAGGCACAGGTGTTCCGGTCACAGGTGTCCCCAGGCACAGGCATCCCTGGACACATCCCTGGTCACAGGTGTCCCCAGTCATAGGTGTCCCCAGTCACAGGTGTCCCCAGGCACAGGTGTTCTGGTCACAGGTGTCCCCAGGCACAAGTGTGCCTGATCACAGGTGTCCCCGGTCACAGGTGTCCCCGGACAGACAGCCACAGGAAGCTGATGCAGGGAGCAAAGAGAAACAGAGACAAAGAAAAGAGAGTGAGAGACAGAAGAGATGGGAAAGAGAGATAAATGGTTGGAGAAAAGCATCCTGTGGAGTTGAAGAGAAAGGAAGGTGGGGGGGACGGGCAGCAGAGACCCAGGGAGGCTGCGGTGGCTGGACCCTCCCTCACCACACTTTCTGTTCTGTCCTTCCTGGGGAGACTCCCAGAAAAGTGGGCCAGGCTGAGGGCATGATGTGGACACAGAGGCCCCAGGGGAGGGAGGGAGGAGCGGGCTGCCTGGAGGGGCTGTGGTCAGCTGAAAGCCTCAGGAGTCAAGGATAAATCCTCTGACCTTTGACCTCCGACCTCCCTCTTCTTGGTTCCAGACTCCCCACACAGTTTTCCATGACCAAATCCTCAGGAAGTTGGAGGGCAGCCCGGCAAGGGTCTGTAAGTTACCGCCAGGGCACAGAACAGAGGTTGGCAGGGGAGAAGAGACCCCCAGGCTGCCGTCTGCCTTCGCCCTGCACAGCAGGCCCATGTGGGGGTGTCACCGTCCTTAGCTCCCTGGCATCTGATCCAAGATTACGCCTGGCAGGGTCTGTTCTCTGGGCTCAGCTCCGGGGAAGCTCCCACCAGTGAAGGGAGGGCTCAGGCTCTGGGCACACAGGGCACCCTCTTCCAGGCAGGGAGCAGCTGTCGCGCACCGGAGAGCACTCATTTCCTGTCAGTGCTCTCCTGAGCACACATGGATTCAACTGAGCAGCAAGCACTCTGGGGGCTGGTCTCCTCTGCAAGGCAGCTCCCGCCCCGGGGCCCTGCCTCTGAGAGCAAGGTGTGCAGGCTCTTCCTGTGGTCTCCCTGGCCCGTCCCCAGAATGGCCTGCACTGTCCCTCTGCAACCTGCACCCAGACACAGACACTCACCATCCCCAACCCCTGAGACATTCAGGTCCACACTGGGGACTGGGCTGCCTTGGCGCCTCTTCTTTGAGTGTTCCCTCCACACAGAGCCTGCTTCCTGTCCGGGTGGTGTCGGGTCGCCCTCTGCCTCTGGAGCACCTGCAGGGGCTGTTGCTCTGGGCTCCCTGGAAATGCAAGCCCCTGGGCCTGCCTGCCTGCTCTACGTGTATTCACTAAGCCCATGCCAGTGGGGGTCTCAGCAGGAAACAGGCACAGGTTGTGAGGGGGCTACTGAGGCCTGACTTCCCCAGGGACAGGCAGGATGGGAGCCCATGAGGGTTGCTGAGGACCCAGGGATGTGCACTGTGGGAAGCCACCACCACCCAGAAGCCAGCAAGGGCAGGGGAGAAGTTAGTGGTGCCAGAACATGGCTAAATGAGGCAGCCGTGGAAAGGGGATGCAGAGGGGAAGTGGAGAGAAAGGCGGTTCTCCAGGAGCCCTAGGACCTGCTCTGGGGCTTCTGCTGCTGAGCCCAACCGGGAACCAGAGCACAAGATAATGGTGACACTGGTGATGATGGCGATGAAGATGATTATGATGGTGATGATGCTGGTGGTGGTAGTGGGGTGGGGAATGGACATGGTAGTGGTGATGGTGGTAATGGTGGTGATAGAAATAGTAAATTAAGAGTAAACAATGTCGTCGTAATCGTAATGTCGTAATGTGTCAATGTCGTAATAATAAATATATCGTAATGTCGTGTCGTAATCCCCTACTAGTAATCGTAATTAATGTCGTGTCTACAATGTCGTAATAAATGTCGTAATAATAAATGTGAAAATATTGTCGTAATTGTCGTGAAATAATAATGCAATGTCGTAATCACAATAAATAGTAAATGGCGTAATAATAAATGATAATCTGTGTCGTGGTGATGGTGGTGATGGTGATGATGGTGATGGTGATGATGGTGATGATGGTGATGGTGATGGTGATGATGTGGTGATGGTGATGCTACTGCTGATGGTGATGCGGATGATGATGGTGATGGTGATGATGGTGATGATGATGCTGATGATGATGGTGATAGTGGTACTATTTAATCCAGTTCAGATTCCTAGTTAGGCTCCCCTGTTTCTCTTCAGGCACACTGTGAGTTACTGGCTGGTATTTATGGGTGGTCAGAATGCCTGTGTCCAATCTCTGTTGTACTCCCTTTCTCAAAGAGAACTCAACTATGCTTTCACAAGGGGCGGGTTGTGGGAAGAAGTGTCCCCCAGGAGAGAAAGCTGGATGTGCTGGCACCAGGAAAGAGCCTCGTAGTTTACTGTCCCCAGGCGGCATCCCCATCCACAGCTGAGCTCACCTTCTGGGTGCTTGGCCAGAGGGCCTTTTGAATCTCAGCATCTCTGGAACAAGACTAAGGCTGGGAGACATCTGGAGTGGAGTTTCTGTCCAGCAATGGCAAGCTCCCTGCTGAAGCTGGGAATGGGGAAGGCATGGTTCTCAGGGCTGAGCGCCCTTGTGCTGGGCGGTTCACCCGTCAGCAGGAAGAGGGAGGGAACTCTGCTCTTCAGGGTCAGCCTTGGGGTGTGGGGATTTCCTGAAGAGTGCACCTTAGTATTTTGCCACCGAGCCTCCAGTCATTTGGGTTAATCAAGAATGCATTCAGCTTCAAGTATTAGAAAACTTAGTAATTAAGCAACAAAGCCATTTTATTCTCTTAATCAGAAGCTCATAGTTACAGTATTTGAGGCTGGTTAACCAGTTCACCCATGTTTTCAGGGGTTTGCTCTGCCATCCTCAGGGTGTTAGATTTTTACTTAACTGTTTTGGCGAGGTGTGACACAGTGTTGGCGAGGTGTGACACAGTGTTGGCAGTGCTAACTAGAGTTGTACAGTGCTGACCACAGTGTTGGCGAGGAGTGTAACTGTGTTGGCGAGGTCTGCGACAGTGTAGTCTGCGACACAGTTTGGTGAGGTGTAACGAGTGTTAGCGAGATGTGGCCACAGTGTTGGCGGTGTGACATGTTGGTGAGGTGCAGTGTTAATGAGGGGTCAATGACCCACCGTGGGTTGGGGTAGGAGTGTAACAGTGTTGGCCAGGGGTGTAACGAAGTGTTAGCAGGGGTGGCCCGAGCCACGGTGTTGGCTGAGAGTCAAGCGAGCTTACCGAAGTGTTTAGGCGAGTGTAGCAGTATTGGCGAGGTATGTGCAGTGTTGATAGTGTGACACGGTATTGTCGAGGTGTGGCATGGTGTTGGTGAGGTGTAACAGTGTTGACGGGGTGTGACACAGTGTTGGCAAGGTGTGACACAGTTTTGGTGAGGTGTAACAGTGTTAACGAGCTGTGACACAGTGTTAGCAAGGTATGACACAGTGTTGGTGAGGTGTAACAGTATTGGCAAGGTATGACATGGTGTTGACAAGGTGTGACACAGTGTTGGCGAGGTGTGGCACAGTGTTTGCAAGGTGTAGCAGTGTTGGCGAGGTGTGACACAGTGTTGGCGAGGTGTAACACACTAACAAAAATGCGCAGCTCCTTGAATTCTCACAAAATGTTGTGTGTTACATGTTACAAATGTAACAATCAGGAAATAGAATATTACTAGCAGTGTTGGCTTTTGTTTCTCCTACTTGATGTCTTATTGACCCAACAAGGCTGCTACAGCTCCAGGCATCATATCCGCATTCTAGCACCCTGTGCAGAGAGGCAAGTAAACAGTGGTGTAGCAGCCAGGAGCTCCCACCTGGCTTCTCAAATCTCATTGACCAGAAGAGTGTCTCATGGCATTGCTTGTTGCAAAGGAGGCTGGGAAAGTGGAAATCAGGCAAGGGTGATGGACTTACTGTGACTGTCTCAATCCAAATAGAATTCATCACAAGGCTAGGGGATGGAGTCTATGTTTCCTGAGACCGAGAGGCTTCTGCCTCTTATTGGAACAAAACTGGGGCTCTCTGAGCAGGACAGAGGAGGCGCAGGTGGGCACACGGTGGGCAGTAGGACTGTGCACCATGCCCGGTCTTTGGCAACAGTTCCCGTTTTCCTCTGGGAAATTCTGCTCTCCTGTGTTTGGCCCATGGTTCCACTCCATCCTTGGGTCCAGGTGTGTGTGTGTCCCTCAGGCGTTGCCAGTGGGAGCACCCTGTTCCTCTTTGCCCCGTGATTGGCCCAGTCTTTGGGGCATGACCCAGGACCTCGATGGCAGTGAGTAGAATAAAGTTCCCTCCTTCCCTCAGGTCTTGGGGCAGGAGGTGTAGGCTTGGGTTTCTGGATGCTCACATGGAGGACGGCGGGCAAGGACACAGAGAGACAAAGACCGGAGGACACCGGTAGCCTCTGGATGCATCCATACCTGAAGCTGGCACTGCTCGTGGACTTCACAGATGCACAGTTCGTTGCATTCCCTTGCTGCGTAAGCTGAGTTTTCCGCCGCAGGCCACATCTTACTGGAAGAATGCTGTCTGGAATGCCACTGTCACCTACCAGAAGCCCAAGGGAGCCATAGAAGGGGGATGCGGCCCAGTTCTCCAGCTTCTGGGCCTAGAACCCTGATCGTCCCTGCCCAGGCTCCTGGCATCCCCTCAGTCAGGACTGAGGCCACGAACTACCTGCTCAGGGCAGGAGACGGACCTGAGGGGTCTGGCACCCTCAGCTGTCAGGAACCAAGCTGTCCTTTTCTTTGTTTATACATCAAACATTTCCTGAGCTGCCCTGAACTCCAGCATTTATCTCAGGTTATGGAGAACCCACAGGTGAATGAGCTTCCAGACACCCGTGTCTCTGAATGTTCCTTTTTTGCTGTTGCTGCAAATGGCAGACACCCAACTTTAACTTCAACTGACTTGGGCAGAAAAAGGGCCACACGGGAAGGATCCTGCAGGTTGTCCAGTTGGAGGAAGGCTGAACAAAGGACTCCTTGGGAGGTCAGGTGTGGGTGGGCCTCAGGTGCAGCTGGAAGGGGGGTGCAGATGTGCTCCATGCGGTTAGGGCTTGTTTTGTTTTTTGTTTGTTTTTGTGTTTTTTTGAGATGGAGTCTCTCTCTGTCGCCCAGGCTGGAGTGCAGTGGCGAGATCTCAGCTTACTGCAACCTCCGCCTGCTGGGATCAAGCGATTCTCCTGCCTCAGCCTCCTGAGTAGCTGGGACTACAGGCGCCCGCCACCACGCCCGGCTAATTTTTGTATTTTTAGTAGAGACAGGGTTTCACCGTGTTGGCCAGGCTGGTCTCGAACTCCCGACCTCAGGTGATACCGCTCCCTCGGCCTCCCAAAGTGCTGGGATTCCAGGCGTGAGCTGCTGTGCCTGGCCTCTGCAGTCAAGACTCGGTAGCTGCTTTCCCTGCTGCGTCCCTGTCTCTCTGTCCCGCGTCTTTCCAGGCACAGCCTCTCCCGGGCGGCCTGAAACGTGGAAACGTGCCCCACAGCGCCCCCTGTTGGAGAGGGGTGAGCTTCCTTCCTCAATCTGGTTCCGAAGTCCCGGGGAAGGGCTCTAGTCGGCTCACACAGCGGTTTTGTTGAGCTGTGTATAATTGTCATATATGACTCTCCATTTAAAGTGTAAGAGTCAGAGGTTTTGGGGATTATTGATTATTTATTTATTTATTTTGAGACGGAGTCTCACTCTGTCGCCCAGGCTGGAGTGCAGTGGCGCGATCTCAGCTCACTGCAAGCTCCGCCTCCCGGGTTCCCGCCATTCTCCTGCCTCAGCCTCCCGAGTAGCTGGGACTACAGGTGCTTGCCATCACGCCCGGCTAATTTTTTTGTATTTTTTTTTAAGTAGAGACGGGGTTTCACCGTGTTAGCCGGGATGGTCTCGATCTCCTGACCTCATGATCTGCCTGCCTCGGCCTCCCAAAGTGCTGGGATTACAGGCGTGAGCCACCGCGCCCGGCTGGGATTATTTTTTAAGCGTCGTGAAATATATACGGCATAAAATGTGCCATTGTAACCATTGTGAATGTGTCTGGAGCGGCCTTAATTCCAGTCGCACTGTTGTGCCGTCGCCGCCACCATCTGTTTCTGAGACTTCTTCGTTGCCCCAAAGAGAAACCCTGCAACTGTTAACCGATAATTCTCCATTCCCTCCTCCTCAGCCCCTGATGGCGATGGATAATTTTTTGGTCTCATGCACCCCATGAACTCATGCCAAAAATCACTGTGTTTTGGCCGGGTGCAGTGGCTCACGCCTGTAATCCCAGCACTTTGGGAGGCTGAGGCAGGTGGATCATGGGGTCTGGAGATCAAGACCATCCTGGCTAACATGGTGAAACCCCGTCTCTACTAAAAATACAAAAATATTAGCCGGGTGTGGTGGCAGGTGCCTGTAGTCCCAGCTACTCAGGAGGCTGAGGCAGGAGAATGGCATGAACCCAGCAGGCGGAGCTTGCAGTGAGCTGAGATGGTGCCACTGCACTCCAGCATGGGCGACAGAAGGAGACTCCATCTCAAAAAAAAAAAAAAGAATCACTGTTTCTCTGACGTTCTAATTTTATTGGTTATCCTGTCTTACCCGGCACCTCTGCCTAGCAGGGAGTGGGGGCCGTGAGCCACAGCATCTGCACAACACAGTCTGCTGCTTTGGGCCCAGCTTAGGGGGCTGAAAGGTGAGGCCTGGGTGAGCACAGGGTCCACACGGTGGTCCAGTGTGGTGGCAAGACCGGGGAGGGCCTGCCTGGGATAGAGATGGGCAACAGGACAGACAGGTGAACACTCCACACTCAGCGCTCGGCTCTTTGCTGGAGACTCGGTTTTCTCTGGTTGGCTTTTGTGTCCATGAGTGTCATGGGCACTGGATGGCCCCCCGACCCTCCCTACTCCTGGGTGCGCTGGGACGTTGCTGCTGGTGTCCCCAGCCGTGTCCTCCCCTGGGACTGCCCTCCGCTGCGGAGAGCTGCCCTGCACAAGGTTACACCCCTCCCAAGGTGGTCTCAGCCTGGGGCAGTGCTGACAGCGTCTCAGCCCAGGGCGTCCCATGGGTCAGCCCGGCCGGTTGGGTCAGCTGCACTCTGCACACCCTGCCTTCCTCACCTCCTACGGCTGCCTCCTAAGATCACGCCCCGATAAACCTGGTCCCAACCCAGCTCCTTTGCAGGGCCTGTCTCCAGGAGATCCGAGCTAAGACCCAAAGTATGTGGGTGGCTTTGGGAGTGCTGCTTTCTGTGGCTCCTCCGGCTGTTGCTTCCACGGTGACGTGCCTGAGATGGGCTGGCTGCTGCCTCTGGCCTTTCCTCATGTCCACCGCTGTTCACGTCTGCTTTGTAAACATAGATAGGATCATGTTTTGAGTTTATAAAGGGATAAAAATGTCCTGTGCCTTCCAAAGGTTCAACAGACACGAGCCTTTGTGTGCCGAGCAGTGCGGAATAGAACTAGACCACACACAACTGGAGGAATCTGGCTGGGCATGGTGGTGGCACCTGTGGTCCCAGCTACTCGGGAGGCTGAGGCTGGAGGATGGCTTGAGCCCAGGAGTTCCAGACTGCAGTGAGCTAACATCACACCACTGCGCTCCAGCCTGGGCGACAGAGCAAGACCCTGTCTCTGAAAAAAAAAAAAAAAGAGGAGGAATTTCAAGAGAAATTTGATAAAACCCCAGTCACAGGGGAGGCCTCCTGCCCTCTCTGGACAGGACAGGTGCGGTGGCCACTGGCCATTCTTTGCCTACCCAGCATCTGAGCCCACATCCTGTGTGGGGAATTCTCTGCCTCACGGGCGGGTGGGATGCAGAGGCAGCCTCTTGCTGTGAAAGCCAAAAGTGTGATGCTCAGTTTCCTGCCCCCTCACCCCTGAGGTCCCAGGGGCCTGTCTCAGGCTCAGCTTTCGGGCACCACCACCCCTGGAAATGAGCTGGGAGCTGGTGGCATGGAGGGTGCACCGTGGGGCGGTGGACCCAGCAGAGCATGGCCGGGGCCCGAGGCCAGTGCAGGGCTGAGGTGATGTGGGGCCCGAGGCCAGTGCAGGGCTGAGGTGGTGCGGGGCCCGAGGCCAGTGCAGGGCTGAGGTGCCGCCGGTAGCGTTCATATCTGCACTCGGCCACTGATCCTGGCAGACCACTCCATCCCTCAGCTTTAGTCTCCTCACCTGTAAAGGGGGAGGATAGCAGCACCTCCCTTGTGGATGCTGCAAAGACCAGATGAGTTAAAATTAAATAAGTGTGGAGAAGAGTGCCAGACACACAGTGAATGCTACATGAGTGCGGGAAATGGTCAATCAATACTGACAGCACACAGAATGTTTGAAGGAGTGGAAACCGGATTCGATATATGCCTGTATTCATACGGCTGAGATTTCTTTTTCTTTTTCTTTTCTTTTTCTTTTTCTTTTTTTTTTTTTGAGACGGAGTCTCGCTCTGTCACCCAGGCTGCAGTGCAGTGGCACCATCTCGGCTCACTGCAAGCTCTGCCTCCCGGGTTCACGCCATTCTCCTGCCTCAGCCTCCCAAGTAGCTGGGACTACAGGTGCTTGCCATCACGCCCGGCTAATTTTTTTGTATTTTTTTTTAAGTAGAGACGGGGTTTCACCGTGTTAGCCAGGATGGTCTCGATCTCCTGACCTCGTGATCCGCCCACCTTGGCCTCCCAAAGTGCTGGGATTACAGGCGTGAGCCGCCGTGCCTGGCAAGGCTGAGATTTCAATACGTATCTGCATCTCCCTCTGATTAGGATACAAAGTTTCACAGCCATCTGTCCACCCACCTGCCTGCTCACCCACCCACCCAGCCATCCACTCACCCGCCCACCCACTCACCCGCCCATCCACCCACCAATCCACTCACCCGCCTCATCTTCACCTTCCCGTCACCTCCCCTCTTCCCACATCTGCTTCTCCCGCTTCCATCTGGAGGCCGCCCACGGCACCCGTCCTGCTGGTCCCTGGCCTTCCCTCCTGCTTCACATTGCTGACTTTTGACAGGCTGCTCTGGAACATTCTCTTTCTGTTCCTCCTAATACTTATTCTCATGTTTTTGTCCATTTCAGTCCCGTCTGGGTCAAGGGACACAGTCTCTCTGCAGACACGGACTGAGCTGCTCATGGTCTATTTTGAGACTTCCCTGCAGGCTCAGGGTCCCTTCTGTGGCCCCTGCTGTGCCCTCCACCAGGGAAGACTGGGTGGCTGTGGTCCTATGGGGTCCTGGCCTCCTGCCTCCCCTGGGAGGGGAGCACCGCACGGTGCCGTGGGGACCCCGTCAGACCAGAGCGGCCTCAAGGGTGGTGCTCTTGCTCCCGGGGACACCTGGTGGTTCTTGGACACACCTCTGGCTGCCAGGTCTGGGCATCGATGCCTGTGGGGTGGGGATGTCACCTTCCGGGGCTGCGGCCACAAAGTCCCCGGGGCTTAAAACGACGGGGTTTCTCTCTCACATTTCCGAGGGCAGAAGCCTGAAATCCAGGTGTCTCAGGGCCGTGCTCCCTCTGGAGGCTCCCGTGGAGGCTTCTTCCTGCCTCTCTCAGTTCTTGGGGGCTCCAGGCATCCTTGGCTTGTGGCTGCATTGCTCCGTTCCTGGCCTCCAAGCGCACACCTTCTCTCTCTGTGTCTCCTCTTGCAGGGACACTGGCCATTGGATTTAGGGCCCACCCAGCGTGACTTCAGCGGGTTTACACCTGCAAAGACCCTGTTTCCTAATAAGGTCACTTTCACAGGTACCTGAGTTAGGATGTGAGTGTATCTTCCGTGGGAGGCGCAGTCCGGCCACCGTACCAGGCACCCTGCTAACTTTCCCATAGCGCACGGGACGGCCCCACAACCATCTTCCCTCCAAAATGCAACAGCAGCACCAGGGCTGAAACCCAAACCAGGAAGGAGAGCTCTGCCTGCTCATCGCTGCTACAGGGAAAAGGCAGCTCGCTGTGCATGTCTGTGGGAGCCGCGTGTCTGTGGGAGCCGCGTGTCTGTGGGAGCCGCATGTCTGTGGGAGCCGGGAGCAGCCAGCCCTCGAGTCGCAGGGCACGTCAGGTGCCTCCTAAGCGTGAGTTCCTGGGCTCTGTCCCATCCTGCAGTCTTACCTTCCAAGCTCAGTCCCCTGGGGCCCAGTGCACCACCTGTGTGAGACCCACTGGCCCGGCCCAGCCCTTCCGGGTGGAGAAATGGGCTCAGGAAGGGGTTCGAGCACAAGGACTGGGTGGGCGTGGAGGCCGACGGAGCCCTCTCTCCTGACGCCTTGCCATATGAGAGCTTCCTGTGGCCTCCAGAGCAAGTGACCGCAATGCCGTGCAGATTTATCATCTCGTAGCTCTGGAGGTCGGAAGCCCAGCATGGGGTGAGTGGGGCCAGCTCCACTGGGGCCTGGGGGGGACCCGTCACCTGCCTCGTCAGCCCCAGGAGTGGCCCGCCTGGGCCAGGCCCTCCCTGCGTCTTCAGAGCTGCTGCGTCCGCGGAGTCTCCCTGCGGCGTCTCCCGGCCTCGTCTCCTGCCGCCTCCTCCCTGTTCAAGGGCCCTTGTGATGGCGCTTGGCCCACAGATAATCCAGGTAACTGTGTTTAAGGTCAGCTGATCAGCAGTTTGAACATTTGCTGCCGTCACTCCCCAGCCCGGTAACCTGACGTAGGCGCAGGCTCTGGGGATTAGCACGGCGGCCACGTCCGACCTCCATCCAGCACGAGCTCCCTTCTCCACGCAGGGGAAACTTCTTGGGTGCTGGGGCCGGGACAAGACAGGTCTGGGGCACGACTCAGCCTCACCAAGTCCTGGGGACAACGCCCGGCACCAGGAGCTCCACGTGCCCTGGCCAGGTGGTCCTGCTCAGCCTGGGGCAAGGGCAGGGGCTGGCTCCTCATTCCACTCCACAGGACCCTCAACCACACCAGGCCTCTTGACCCCATGGACCCCTCACCCCATGGGGCCCTCACCTCCTCTCTGGCAGGTGAGTGCGCTGGGGTCCAGTGTCTGCATGTAACCTCTGCTACGAGGCAGTGAACACCTGCGCTTGCCGAGGGTCTGCAAGTCTCAGGTGCAGGGAGTTGCTGTCCAGGTCCCTCTGCTGAGCTCCCCGGGTCACCTCTGTGGCTTCATCAGCTGCTCGGCTGGGCGGAGGTCTCACCTGGCCTTGCTCACACATCAGGAGCTGTCGCTGGCTGTGGCATGGCTCCTCTCACGCAGCCCTGAGTCCCCAGGGCTTCCACAGCGCGAGGGGAGAGCTCACAGCCTCCCAAGGTCACGCCCCATCCTAAGGTCAAAGCCAGATGCCAGGGCAGCTCTGATGGGGGGGAAGCAGAACCTGCATTGAGCTCCCATGTTCATACACAAACACACACTGATACGCGCACACCCACTCACACGCACATACCCGTGTTCACGCGCACACGTCCACAAGCACACACCCGTGTTCACACACACACGTCCACAAGCACACACCCGTGTTCACACGCACACACCCGCTCACATGCACACACCCGTGTTCACGCGCACACATCCATGTTCATGCACACACGTCCACATGCACACACGCACATCCACATGCACACACGTCTACACAGACATGTTCACACGCACGTTCACACGCACACACACAGGGTCTGCTGCGGGTGGGCATAACCCATGGATCCTGGACCTTTCTATGGTCCCCCACTGGTGTCTGTCCAGGTGTTGCTGTGAGGTGGGGGGTACTGCCCCGGGCTGCTCCTGGTGGCCCTGACCCCACTCTCCTTAGCCTGGGCCTCTGCCCAGTGTCAGCACCTTCCTCTCCCCTGGCAACGTCTGCTCCTTGGAAACCAGGGGGCCCCGTGACCTGCTGCCCCTCCCAGGGGTCCTGCCCAGACTCACGTTGTCCCCACTGGACTCTGCTCTCAGAGGGTGACAGATCTCCCACGTTTGCCTGGGACCCCCCACGGCCCCCTTCATCTTAGGGAACATGAGTGGTTGGTCACCCTGGCTCCCACCCCATCTGCAGCCGGCTCCCCTTGGCCTTCCAGATGCTGGCTTAGCATGGAGGAGAGCCCTGGGGTGGCCGCAGCCCTCCCCCAGTTGCCCCCAGCACAGCTGGGCTGCTCAGAGCCACCTCTGGCCTCAGATTCCCTGCAAGAGGCAGAGTCCACTTCCTCGCCCTGCCCATCCTCCAAGCTGCCTGCCTGGAAGCCAAAGGCGGCCCTCCCTCTTACCCGAGAGAAGAGCAAACTCAGGGAGAGGCACGGAGCAGAGGGAGGGGCTCCAAGGACACAGTGGTCGGTGGAGAGGTCTAAATAGCATCGGGTTAGAGAAGGAGGCTGGTGCTGGGGCCCTGTTCAGCCCAGTGCAGCACCTCCCCAAGAATAAAAGCCAAATCCTCCTGTGACCACACCCCCAACACCAACCCTAATCCTAACACCCCCGCCCCTCACCCTCACACCCATCACATGTACCCCAACCCTAAACCTAACAACATACCACACCTCCCCACACCCATCACATCTACCCCAACCCTAATCCTAGCACTAATCCTAAACCTAACACCCCCCACCCCCACACCCATCACATCTACCCCAACCCTATCCTAACACCCCACACCCCCCACCTCCACTACCAATCACATCTACCCTAACCCTAATCCTAACAACACCCCACACCCAACACCTATCACATCTACCCCAACCCTAAACGTAATACCCCCTCACCCCCCAACACCCATCACAACTACCCCTAATCCTAATCCTAACAACACCCCCTCACCCCCCACCACCAATCACAGCTAACCTTAACTCCTAACCCTCCCTCCTTGGGACCTAAGACTGACTATCCCCTCAGCGCCAAGAGCTGTTCCCCTGACTCCACCCATCTCTCTTCGTCTGGCCCAGGAACTCAGACGGGGCCTTCCCAGGAGGCCGGAGGGGCAGAGCTGGCCACAGCTGTCTTGTGTCTGGACTCTGAGCAGGCATCTCTCTGCCCCATCACTGCTGACTAAGCCTGCTGTGCTCTGCCCAGCCCCTGGGATGCACTTGGGATGCTTAACTAGCTGGCCAGGGGTTTCCTCTGCCCTTCTCATGACCACGGCTCCTAGTTTCCTTGGGCAGGGTGCAGGCCAAGCACCCAGAGGGAGCGGCAGTGCTGTGGGGTGCTCCCCTCCCCCTTGGGACCTGTCACCTGCAGGCTGAGCCTGGGCACCGATGCCAGCAACCCCCAGCCCCAGCCTTGATGCCCCGCTCCCCAGGGCCAGGGAGGTTAACTGGAGCTCAGCGCCCACTGGAGCAGCCTGCCAGAGGCACCGCAGAGCTCCTGGCTCTCATCAGCCTCCCCGTGTGAGGAGTGACAAAGCCCCAAAGGTGTCGGCTGTCAGCTGAGCCCACAAACTGCAGGCATCCACTTCCCCGTCATGACAGATTCCGGAATTCAATGACATCAGCCGTCCTCCGGCTCCTGGGTTCCTGGAGAGGCTGCCCAGGAAGGTGATCAGGAGCCCGGCGGGCGAGCCTGGTCTGAAAACAGCCGGGGAGATCCTTGGTCATGAAGGCTGCCCCTCCCCCAACAGGATCCAGGCCTACCTCGAGCCAGGAGGCACTGCAGACCTGCGGGACACAGCTGTGAACCGGGATGAGCCCTGGCTGGGGGGCTTGCAGTCTGGTCGGGAGGCACAGTGGGTGGAGGCACCTGTGGTCAGTGCCCCTCAAGGCTGTGGAGTGCCAGAGAGGGCGTGAGCAACGCCTCACGGGGTGACCAGGATGTCTCCGTGAGGTGATGGTAGAATGAGGAGGTGTGGGGAGATCCTGGCGTATTGGGGTGCAGGCAGGGGCACACAGGCAGAGGAGCAGCCAACTCTAGGCCTGAGGATGGAGGGCTGCAGCGTTTGAGGACCCTCCTGGAGGCGCGATGACTGGGGGGCAGTGTGATGGGGCCAGCGGGGGCAAAGCGGCCAAGGCTGCCCCAGCAGGATGGTGGCTTGCTCTGTGGGGGATGGCGCACTGAGTTGAAGAGAGTCCCTGAAATTCACCAGGACGAACTCAGAATGTGGCCACATTTGGATGGGATTAATGAAGGGGAGATTAGTGAGGGGTCTGACCGCAGGGCTGCATGGTCCAAGCGCACCTGCTCCTGGGAGTTGCTTTCAAAACTGGGTCAGAGGAACAGGTGGCTGTTCAAAGGTGCCAGAGGGTAACCAACACAGCCAGGACTTGAGGGGCAATGGCCCCAGGGAGAAGGCAGCCTCAGGGTGCCTGAGAGTCAGAGCTGGGAGGGAAGAACTTGCATCAGGCTTTCTGTTGATGCCCTTGAATGCTGCAGCCTGGGAGTGAGGGGGACCAGAGGAGAGCAGCCTCATAGAGACTGGCGGCCTCCAGTGGTCCCGGCCCTGAAGGGGTCACGGCAGTCGCCCCTACCCTAACTACCACCCTAAAGAGAAGCAAGTCATCTCCAGAGGAGACAGCATCACCCAAGCCCGCTGTAAATTTGTATTCACAATGCCAAGCATTCAGTCAGAGACATCCAGGCACGGGGGTGACAGGACCAGGTGATAAAGCCAGCAGCAGCAGCAGCAGCAGCAGAGGAAAGTCAATAGAAACAGATGCAGCAGTGACTCGAGTTTAAAAGTGCAGCATCCAGTGTATTCCAGAAAATATGCAAGAGAGAGAATTTCATCAGAACCTTGGAAATCATGACAAAGAATCGTGGACATTTTAAGACTGAAACACGCAGTAGGTGAAGTTAAAATCCCTGAGCGTTTGATGGCCCCTCTGGTCTGTTGTTCATCTTCCCTGAGTATTTGTGTATCTGTGTGCATTTCTGCCTCCATCTTCATGGTCATCCCCTCTCTGTGTGTATGTCTCCTCTTGTGCCGTTCACTTCGTTCAAATATCCCTGCCCCTCCACCCCATTCCATCAAAACCCCATTCCAATGAATGAATCCATTCATCCATGTTTGTGCCACCACTCCACTCCTGCATTAACCCCTCCCAGCCTCCGCCTCCCTACCCATTGCTTCCACCACTCCAGCCTCACCGCCTCCTGCCGTGGCCACACCACTCCAGCCTCACCGCCTCCTGCCGTGGCCACACCACCCAGCCTCACGGCCTCCTGCTGTGGCCACACCACTCCAGTCTCATGGCCTCCTCCTCGTCTCTGCCTTAACTGATGGGGGCTGGGAACCCTCCTCAGAACACAGACCCCATCCTCTGTGGGCCACAGGCTGTGCATGTCAGGGGCTGCCCTTTCACCGTGGCCAGGGTGGGCTGGCCCCTCCACCTGGGAATCTGAGTTGGGAGTAATAAGGGGGATGTGGCTGAAGTGTGGCAGGATTTAGGGCACAGAACCCAGGGAAATCACTAAAACCATCCTCAGCCTGGACCGGGGAAGAGACAGGTCCTGGACCGGGGAAGAGACAGGTCCTGCAGTGTGAGATGGAGGAACTACGCAGCAAGACCGCCGTTCGGGAGAACGGACGCCCCCACCCACCCTCCGCCCTCTGCCTTCCAACCTCCACCCCTGACCCTCCACCTTCCTGTGATTGCTCCTCACTGGCCCAGCCTAAGAGGACGTCAGGGGGCAAGGGGCCATCCCAGACCACCCTGCAGGACTCGTGTGGCCAGACGAGCTGCTGGGGGGACTCTAAGCTCCCACCCCTGCTTGGCGTCCTCCCCTCCCTCCTCGGAGCCTCCAGGGTCAGGGAACACCCGGCAGCCCTGACAGCCTCTGCCCTGCCCTGGAGAGTCACCGTCTGTGTCACCCGAGCCGCAGAAAGGACGTCAGTGACAACCCCCCAGACGGGCCACCGGGAGGTGTGGGCCCTCCAGATGCCTCGCGGGCCAATGACAGCAGGAGGGGTGACCTCCCGGGAGGACACCCCAGCTGTGCAGAGGGTGCCCCGGCACCTCCTGGACACCCTGAACTGGTCGGGGTCTCAGAACAGTTCACCTGCTCTTCCTCGCCCCCCCGGGCTGCAGGCAGGGGGCTCCGCTGGGCTCTGGCCTCGAGGAGGCTCTTGGGTTTGATGGTGGGAAGGTTCCTCACTGGCCTAGACCGGAAAACCCAGCACAGCCAGGAAGAGACGGACCCCTCCCTGCGGGAGCCAGGCGGGCTGCTGGGCACGCCCAGCTCTCGACAAGGGCCCTGGGGCCCTCCCTGAGGGGATTCAAGGCTGCGTAGTCCCTGGGGGCCTGCCATGGGGCAGCGTAGGACGAGGGCGGGAGAGAGTGGTCACACCTACGCTGATGCTGCCTGGTCCTCCCTGCCGGGCGTGACCCTCATCAAGGAGAGGCCCAGCCTCCAGAATGGAGACGGCTGAGGCCCCACAGCAACCCAGGGGGCCCTGGGAGAAGCCTCCCCTGTTCAGATGGCCCTGCTTGGAAGATCAGCAGCCGCAGCTCAGGCGGAGGGCTCCAAGGCTCAAAGGCACTTCGCTAACCTCCTCCGGGGCTTCTCATCGCCTTTCCAGGAGGAGCAGAAGCAGCTGTATTTGATTTTGGAGGATTTTACTGCGTGTGTGACTCTCCCGAACTGGCAGGCAGCAGGCCACCAGCTGATTACAAGGTGACAGAGCCTCCTTGATTACAAGGTGACAGCCTCCCAGCCTGAGGAGACGGGCCCTGCCGGCTCAGCTCACCCTGCAAGCAGGTCTGTGTGCCCTCAGTCACTCCAGACCCGCCCAGGCCCCAGGCAGCTCGGGGCGGGGACTCTGGGACGTGTCTGGGAAGATTGCCTGTGCAAACTGGGGCCTCCCGCCTGCCTGGCGTGGCTCCGAGCACCCCCAGCGGGTTAACACTTCATTACCAAGGAAATCAATTTTCCTCCACAGAGCTGCTGGCAGAAAAGCGCTTCTCCCAGGCAGCTTAGGAGGGCTTAGCCTGCAACTCCACCCTGAGCGTTCACTGCCTCCACCTCAAGCGGCTGTTTCCGGGACCAAGGCTGGGGGAAAGGGACTTGGGGGAGGCCTGGAGGAGCCGGGCCTGGGCCCTTCCTGGGCTGTAAAGCTGCGAGATGGACAGGCAAGGACTGTGTGATGCAGGCAGGTATCCGGGGACGCCAGGGGATGCATTTACTCGGAATTAGGTATTACAAGTCATCCAGAGATGACAAAGTATCGGGACAAGGTGAGTAGGCTCTATGCAAATACCAGGCCACTTTATAACAGGGCCTTGGGAACCTGCCGATTTCAGGATCCAAGGGCGGTCCTGAAACCAACCCCTGAGAATATCGAGGGATGACTGTACTGCAAGTGGATTAAAGGCTTACATGTGAAAAGTAAAACTGAAAAAAAAAAAAAAAAATTAACTGAACATTTGCAATGTACCAGACACAGTTTTAAGCACTTTCAAAGCAACAGTGAACAAAGCACATGCTCTCTGCCCTCCCGGGGTCCCTGGAGGTTGATGGGGGGATGTGAGCCGCGGTCATCATAGGTAAGCACGTCACTCAGACGAAACAAGCAAGGGGAAGTGGGGTGCGGCGGGGGCAGGCTGCCTTTACTCCTTACCTAAAATACGCTTGCCACAGGGAAGGTGACATTTCAACAGACTTGAAGGAACTGGAGATATCAATGGAGGTTTCCATCTGAAACCTGAAACTAGAATGCAAGAAAGTATGTTTTGTGTATTTATGAAACTGGGTAGTGTTAATTACAACATTCATTTTTAGAAAGAAACACAATGAATCCACAGCTGATTTTTGGAAGTTGCTTTTCAGACAAAATGGTTGAATGCCACAACATAACAGCCTTTATTTGAGACTTTCAAAGCATGCTCCAAGAGGGACAATTTCTGAAAAAAAAAAAAAAAAAAGGAAGTTTCTTGAATTTCCTAAGCACTCTCTCTTCTTAAAAAAATAATTTTTTTCAGCAGGGTGTGGAGGCTCATGCCTGTAATCTCAGCACTTTGGGAGGCCGAGGCGGGCGGATCACGAGGTCAGGAGTTTGAGACCAACCTGGCCAACATGGAGAAACCCCGTCTCTACTAAAAATACGAAAATTAGCCGGGTGTGGTGACAGGTGCCTGTAATCCCAGCTACTCGGGAGGCTGAGGCAGGAGAATCAGTTGAGCCTGGGAAGCAGAGCTTGCAGTGAGCCGAGATTGCACCACGGCACTCCAGCCTGGGCGACAGAGCAAGACTCCCTCTCCAAAAAAAAAAAAAAAAAAAAAAAAAGGGTCATCGGGGGTGAGCTTGTTTAGAAATAGGGCCGCTGAAGATGTGATGAGCAAAGATGAGGCCTGGACAGGGGTCCTTCCACAAGGGGAGGTTGCCGAGTTATCCTCAAGCCAAGGAACTTTTGGAAGCTGGAGAGAGGCTTGGGTAAGTCACCCAGTTTGGGATGATTCAATCGGCAGCTCGGGGCCAGTTCAGATTCATCGAGGGAGAAGCCAGCACAAGGGGCGGCCGCCCTCTCACTCGACCTTCCACGTGAAAACACACTCAGCCTCTGGAGACCTCGGCCTCTCATCCCGCTGCGTCCTCGGGCCCAGGCTTGGAGTCCTTGATCATGTCAGAATGAGGGCTGGGGAGGAGACCGTCAGTGTCTCTCACCCACATCTCCATCTGCAGCTCCTCTCCATCTGAGGAACTGAACTAAGAAGCCTGGGATCACAGGCGTGCACTTATCTGGGGGGTATCTGTGATGGCAAGGCAGGGGCGGGACGATCACGCCGACACCTCTGTTCAAACAGTAGGGACAGGAGGGGCAGACACTGTTGGCAGAAACCTGAGGTCCAGCCAGGTCCACACCTGCAGCTTCTAGGTGAGCGCCACCTGCTCCTGGGAGCTGACTCTGTGGCCTCAGGCTTTGTCTCCTGGGCTCTTGACTGTGGTCAGAGTTAAGGTCCCTCTTCTGCAGCAGGTGGCCTGTGCCTGTGGCTGGGCAGCTTCTTAGCCTGCCGCCTGCGCATAAAGGGGCCTCTTTCCACACCAAGCCACCTCTCTCTGACGGCACTTCCTCAACAGAGCTCTCTGTAGAACCTTGTGCGTCTCCTGTGAGCGTGACTGAGCTAACCCACACCTGCTCACTGGGTGGGGCAAGCCCTTGTCTCCTTGGGCTGAGACCTGGGGGGCTGCGGAAGGGCATCCTCAAGGTTCTCAGAGGCCTGACTGTCTACCGAGTCTACGAGACACACTTGTGAATCTTGCAAATCTCAACAAAGCTGCTACAGCCATGCCTTTGAGGTCTTCACCCTTAGGCCAGAGGCCATTTCTTGCTTTGAGAACCTGGTACTGGCTTAAAAGACTGTCCTGGGCCCTCCTGATTCCTCCAGATTCTGCAAACTCCATGGCTTCTCACGTGCCTGCCCCCCCGCCTTCCCACTCCCCACTTCAGCCTCTGTCTAGATAGGTCCTTGCCGGGTCACCACCTTCCCCGCGGCCAGAGGTGGTCCATCCCAGCGCTCTACCTCCCCTCAGCGGGGGTCTCCTTTCTATCCTCTTCCCCAGCCTTCCCACCATCCCCCGTAGACTCCTGGAGACCCCCAGGTTCTGCGTGACTCCAAAGGTGATGGCACATATTTGGGGTGCTAATCATGGTGGCACCCCACTTCCTGGGACCCACTTCTCACTTGTAAGATGGCCTCTCAGGATGGTGCCTCCTGGGACACATGGACTCTGGGCCTGTGTAGCCAGTGGCATGAGCTGGAGGTGGCAGAGTGCGACTCTGAGACTGCGTCTTAGTAGCCCTGGAACTCCTGCCTCAGCTTCGTGGGTGTGTCCTGGGGGAGGCCAGTTGCCTGCTGAGAAGCTTGATGACCTTGGCAGCCATGCTGTGAGGGGGTCCAAACTGAGCGTGCAGAGGCTACTCAGAGAGTGACGCTGGACAGCTCAAGCCTGCATCTGCTGCAACCACGTTGGAGACCCCAGGCAGGAACCACCCTGCGCAGCCCAGTCAACCCCGGAGCCCTGAGCACTCACGGTAGATTGCTGTTTAGGCCACCAAGCTCTGGGGAGGCTTATTTACTTATTTATTTATTTTTGAGACGGAGTTTTGCTCTTGTTGCTCAGGCTGGAGTGCAGTGGTGCAATCTCGGCTCATGGCAACCTCCATCTCCTGGGGAGGTTTATTAGGCAGCAGGAGATAACTGAGAGAAAGTGCATTTTGTTACATTTTGTTGGCTGATGGGTACATTGTCAACAAAGCTGTGCCGGATTGCAGGCAGTTTGAGCAGGGAGGGTGTGGGGGTGGGACCTACGCATAAACAGCTATTTAATTAGTGGATATTTCTATGACTACAGCCTTGAAACTGTAACCACCCAACGGGTTCTCCTGGCCTGACAGAGCCGATATATCAAAACAGGAGAATTGCAATAGAGTCTAGTGCATCTAGAGCCAGCTAGCGGGAGACTGGAGTTTTATTATTACTCAAATCAGCCTCCCTGAAAATTTGGAAGCTAGAGATTTTTTTTTTTTTTTTTTGAGACGGAGTCTCGCGATGTGTCACCCAGGCTGGAGTGCAGTGGCGCGATCTCAGCTCACTGCAAGCTCCGCCTCCCAGGTTCACGCCATTCTCCTGCCTCAGCCTCCCAGTAGCTGGGACCACAGGCGCCCGCCACCTCACCCGGCTAGCTTTTTGTATTTTTAGTAGAGACGGGGTTTCACCATGTTAGCCAGGATGGTCTCGATCTCCTGACCTCGTGATCCACCCGCCTCGGCCTCCCAAAGTGCTGGGATTACAGGCTTGAGCCACCGCGCCCGGCCAGCTAGAGTTTTTTTAAAGATAGTTTGGCAGGCAGGGGGCTAGGGAGTGGGGGTGCTGGTTGGTTGGTCCGGGATGAAATCACAGGGGCTGAAGCTGTCCTGCTGCGCCCAGTGGGTTCCTGGATGGGAGCCACAGACCGGAGGAGGTAGCTGACCCGCGGGTGGCGCCAGCTGAGCCGTCAGAACGCAGGGTTTGAAGAACCGCTCCAGCATCAATCTTAGGGCTTACGGCGGTGACGTCATCTACAGGAGCGGCTGGGAGGGAGTCCTGTGGGCGGTGATGGTGACGTCCTCTACAGGAGCGACTGGGAGAGCGTCCTGTGGGCTTACGGCGGTGACGTCATCTACAGGCGCGAATGGGAGGGCGTCCTGTGGGCTTATGGCGGTGACGTCATCTACAGGAGCGAATGGGAGGGCGTGCTGTGGGCTTACGGCGGTGACGGTGACGTCATCTACAGGAGCGACTGGGAGAGCGTCCTGTGGGCTTACGGCGGTGACGTCATCTACAGGAGCGGCTGGGAGGACTTAGGGCTGTGTCGTCATCTACAGGAGCGGCTGGGAGGGGTCCTGTGGCCTCTGCGTGAATCCGGAGCCGGAATTCCTAATCCTGCGGTTTGTTGGTTTTGCAAGGGGGTCTGGTGGTCCTCCCAAGCGAGGAGGAAGTCTGTTTTGGGGAGTGGCTGTTATCATTTTTGTCTCAAACTTAAACTGTAAACCAAGTTCTTCTCAAAGTTGGTTTGGCCCACGCTCAGGAAGGAGCCGGGCGGCTTGGGGTGGAGGCAGGTGGAGCGGGTCAGGTTGGCCTCTTCCACTGTCGTGATTCCTCACTGCGACCGTCTGTGCAAAGGCGGTTTCAGTACAGGGAGGGCTGAGGCCAGGAGCACGCAGGTGGCGGGGCCCTCTGCGCGTGCTGTTTGTTCATTGGCGAATTTTGGAGGAGCCAGGGGAGTGTGGTCCCTTCAGGAGGCCGCGGAGCGAGGTGGGAGTTGTCTGGGGACCTGGCAGTGGGGTGGGGCCAAGCTCACAGCCTTCCTTGCAGGGGCCTTAGGATCTGAGAGCTCCTCCCCGCGGCCCTTCCCTCCTTCCTTCAGGGCCTAGAGTGGGTGGAGAGTGGTGCTGGCTGGCAGGGTGGGGGTGGGGGTGGGGGGACAGCGAATGAGGGGCTAGTATTTGCCTCCTCTCAGGCCTGGGGGTTAATTCCACATGGAAGTGAATGCTCTCTGTCAGCAGGTCGGGGTAATTGGCATAACTGCGTTGTAATTACAGGAAAATTGCTCATTAATAACTGTGTTAGTGAGGCAGGGCGGAGGCAGATGGCCCGGGCAGATGCAGTGAGGCTGGGGGTTAGGTGGGGGCAGTTGGGTGCTGGGCTGAGCCTGGAGATGGGGACAGAGCCCTGGGGTGAAGGAGGAGGGTGGTGTTTGGCTGGGACCCGGCCAGGAAGTGGTTTTCCAGGGGTGTTTCTGCTAAAATGTTCTCCGTGCCTGGTAGCCAAGGCTGCAGAGTAGGAACCGGGCCTTCTGCTAGGGAGCAAGGCTGCCACACTGAGAGACCGGCGTTGGGCCTGAACCTGGTTCCCGCCTTCTGCAGAGGCTCCGGGCCTGCTTGCTGTGGGGCAGATGGTGATAAAGGATAAATGAGAGAAGCCTCAGGATACCAAACTGATCCCACTACCAACGCGAGGGGCTGCGGTGGGGGCGAGGGAAACGCAGCCTTGGCTGGGTGGGATGAAAGTGATGTGGGCCGGAGAGAGAGACCCCTCCCCACCCCACAGCGGTTCAGAGACGAGGCGGGAGGAGTGACGGGGGGCTTCTGTATGCCTGCAGAGCACCCCCCCTTTGTGCCCCTTTAAAAGACTCCATTGAAAATATAAATCGGCCGGGCGCGGTGGCTCAAGCCTGTAATCCCAGCACTTTGGGAGGCCGAGACGGGTGGATTACGAGGTCAGGAGATCGAGACTATCCTGGTTAATACGGTGAAACCCTGTCTCTACTAAAAATACAAAAAACTAGCTGGGTGAGTTGGCGGGCGCCTGTAATCCCAGCTACTCGGGAGGCTGAGGCAGGAGAATGGCGTAAAACCCGGGAGGCGGAGCTTGCAGTGAGCTGAGATCCGGCCACTGCACTCCAGCCTGGGCAACAGAGCGAGACTCCGTCTCAAAAAAAAAAAAAAAAAAAAAAGTGTGGCAGCCATGGCACCCAAGCTGTGCAGAGCGACATGGGGACGTGGATATGGGAAGGTTCTCACATCACCCAGACCCAGGCCAAGAGGGCAGGCAGGCAGGCAATGTGCGCTTAGCCTCAGCCCTGGCTCAGGGGTCACGGGGGCAGTGCAGTGCTCACCAGCACTGGCCCAGGCACCCCTCCCGGATGCCCACCAAGCCTGAGGTGTGTGGCTGGGGACTGCTCTCCGGCTCCTGCACCCACAAAGCCTGGCTCCTGATTGCATGAGCCTTGTGGGGTCAGCCCCCGGCCCTGGGAACAGCCCATCCCTGTGTTGGGCAGGCCTGGCCAGCCGCTACCCCTCTGCTCTTCACCACTGAGCGCCTGTCCCCTCCCTCCTCCCTCCCTCCTCGCCTTCCTTTTTCCTCTGTCCTCTCTCCCCTCCATCCTCCCTCCCGCTCTTCCTCTCTCCCCTCCATCCTCTCTCCCCTCCCTCCTCTCTCCCCTCCATCCTCTCTCCCCTCCTCTCCAGTCCTTTCTTCCCACCCCCCACATTCCTTTCTTCTGTTTATTCATTTGACAGATACCTACTGAGTTCCCCTTGCTCTGTGTGAGGTCGGGGGTGGAGTCTGGGGAGAAGAAAATAAACCAGGAACCTGCCAATTTTTTTGTTTGTCGATGTGATGGTGTGAAGTGGTGACCGGCCTGAGGGCCCTTCCCTGTGCGTGAGATTAGTGCCCCTAGAAGGGGCCTTATCAGGGGTCTGTCTCTCCCACCATTGCCTCCGGAGGACCTGCATTCCTCCCTCCAGGGGACACCGCATGCCAGGCGCTGTCTTGGGCAGAGAGCAGCCCTCACCAAATGCGGTTGCCTTGGTCTTGGCTTTTCAGCCCCCAGCACTGTGAGAAGTAAGTTTCTATTGCGAATTATCCAGTCTCATTTTGTTCTTACCCCAAAGCCCTGGGGCGGAAGCCAGGTGCTTCTGAGCCTGCTCCGCTGCCCCCGGCAGAGGGTGCCAGGGAGTTGGTGGGGTAGCGAGCAGGAGCAGAGCCATTCGATTTGAGAGGGAGCCTGGTGGGCTAGAGGGACAGGTGGGCTCAGGGTCTCTCCCTCCTTCAGGGCCACTCTCTCTCCTTCGGGCTGAGGGTCTCTCCCTCCTTCGGGCTCAGGGTCTCTCTCTCTCCTCCGGGCTCAGGGTCTCTCTCTCTCTCTCTCTCTCCTTCGGACTCAGGGTCTCTCTCCTTCGGGCTCAGGGTCTCTCTCTCCCTCCTTCGGGCTCAGGGTCTATCTTTCTGGTCAGGGTCTCTCCTTCCTTCGGGCTGAGGGTCTCTCTCTCTTTCTGGTCAGGGTCTCTCCTTCCTTCGGGCTGAGGGTCTCTCTCTCTTTCTGGTCAGGGTCTCTCCCTCCTTCAGGCTCAGGGTCTCTCCCTCCTTCGGGCTCAGGGTCTCTCTCCCTCCTTCAGGCTCAGGGTCTCTCTCCCTCCTTCGGACTCAGGGTCTCTCTCCCTCCTTCGGGCTCAGGGTCTCTCTCCTTCAAGCTCAGGGTCTCTCCCTCTCTTGGACTCAGGGTCTCTCCCTCCTTCGGGCTCAGGGTCTCTCCCTCCTTCGGACCCAGGGTCTCTCTCTCCTTTGGGCTCAGGATCTCTCTCTCTCCTTCAGGGTCAGGGTCTCTCTGTCTGGGCTCAGGGTCTGTCTCCTTCAGGGTCATCGTGTCTCTGTCCTTCGGGCTCAGGGTCTCTCTCTCCTTCGGGGTTAGGGTCTCTCTTCTCGGGGGCCAAAGCATAGTCTCGGTCCTCGGCGGGCATGTGACAGTGAGTGAAACCATGACACTCTCTGATGGTGCTTGGCTGTGTTCTCCCGAGAGGCCGCTACTTGCCGGTGTGTCCGGAATTGTTGGGTTCTTGGTCTCGCTGACTTCAAGAATGAAGCCGCGTGGGCCGGGCGCGGTGGCTCAAGCCTGTAATCCCAGCACTTTGGGAGGCCGAGACGGGCGGATCACGAGGTCAGGAGATCGAGACCATCCTGGCTAACACAGTGAAACCCCGTCTCTACTAAAAATACAAGAAAATTAGCCGGGCGAGGTGGCGGGCGCCTGTAGTCCCAGCTACTCGGGAGGCTGAGGCAGGAGAATGGCGTGAACCCGGGGGGGCGGAGCTTGCAGTGAGCAGAAATCGCGCCACTGCACTCCAGCCTGGGGCACAGAGCAAGACTCCGTCTCAAAAAAAAAAAAAAAAAAATGAAGCCGCGGACCCTCGCGGTGAGTGTTACAGTTCTTAAAGATGGTATGTCCAGAGTTTGTTCCTTCAGATATTCAGATGTGGCTGGAGCTTCTTCCTTCTGGTGGGTTTGTGGTCTCGCTGACAGGAGTGAAGCTGCAGACCTTTGTGGTGAGCATTACAGCTCTTAAAGGCAGCGTGTCTGGAGTTGATTGTTCTTCCCGGTGGGTTCGTGGTCTCTCTGGCTTCAGGAGTGAAGCTGCAGACCTTTGCGGTAAGCGTTACAGCTCATAAAGGCGCAGCATGGACCCGAAGAGTGAGCAACAGCAAAATTTATTGTAAAGAGCAAAACAATAAAGCTTCTAGCACTGTGGAAGGGGACCGAGCCGGTTGTCACTGGCTGGCTTGGGTAGCCTGCTTTTATTCCCTTATCTAGCCCCACCCACATCCTGCTGATTGGTCCATTTGACAGAGAGCTGATTGGTCCATTTTACAGAGAGCTGATTGGTCTGTTTTGACAGAGTGCTGATTGGTGCATTTACAATCCCTGAGCTAGATACAGAGTGCTAGACAGAAAAGTTCTCCAAGTCCCCACTAGGTTAGCTAGATACAGAGTACTGATTGGTGTATTTATAAACCTTGAGCTAGACACAGGGTGCTGATTGGTGTATTTTACAATCCCTTAGCTAGCCATAAAAGTTCTCCAAGTCCCCACTAGACTCAGGAGCCCAGCTGGCTTCACCTAGTGGATTCTGCACCCAGGCTGCAGGTGGAGCTGCCCGCCAGTCCCCCAGCCGCGCCTGCACTCCTCAGCCCTTGGGCAGTCAATGGGACGGAGCACCATGGAGTGGGGGCGGCGCCCGTGGGAGAGGCTCGGCTTTGGGGTGGGGGGAAGGGGGCTCGGATATGGCCAGGGGGAGGGGCTCGGACATGGAGGGGGCCCAGGGGGGCTCTGACATGGCGGGCTGCAGTGTGGGGCCTGCAGAGCCCGCGCCCCCACCCGCCCGAACTCGCACTGGCCCGCAAGCGCTGAGCGCAGCCCGGGTTCCCGCCCGCGCCTCTCCCTCCACACCTCCCCACTAGCAGAGGGAGGCAGCTTCGGCCTCAGCCAGCCCAGAGAGGGGCTCCCACAGTGCAGTGGCGGGCTGAAGGGCTCCTCAAGCGCCACCAGAGTGGATGCCAAGGCAGAGGAGGCACCGAGAGCGAGGGCTGCTAGCACGTTGTCACCTCTCACTGGCGCCCTAGAATGAGGACAATGATGACAAATGCCAGCTTCCACCAGCAAGGTCACGTGTCTGGGGTTGTGATGTCGTGAAGGCTGGGATATGTTGGCACTGCTCATCCAGGCGGTAAACCCTGCTGCTGCAACAGGTGAGGGGCCAGGCTGAGTGTGGGAAGGGGACCCTGAGGATAGGGCTTGCCTTGGGCTGGCGCTGGGGGCTTGGGCTGTGTCTGCAGAGCCCCGGCACAGTGTCAATAAACGGGGCCCACTCTGAGTCGACCCTCTGCTCCCACCCGCAGTGAAGCTGGGGGCCTGGCTGCCTTGACTGTAACATGCTGGAATCCACATAGCCTCTTTAAGAGAGAAAAATGCTGACCCCCACCTGCTGGGCTCACAGGCCGGCCTTGCTCACGGCAGTCACCGGTGGGTGTTTTACACACTGGGGGTGTGGCCACCTTGTGGAGCTAATCTGTCAATGCCACTTTTCCAACAGCCTGTGCTCACGTTGCCGCGTGTCAGGATTTGGTAGCTCTTACAGTTCCAAACATGTTCTTTTACTTTTTGAGACAGAGTTTTGATTTTGTTGCCCAGGCTGGAGTGCAGTGGCGTGATCTCAGCTCACTGCAACTTCCGCCTCCCGGGTTCAAGTGATTCTTCTGCCTCAGCCTCCCAAGTAACTGGGATTACAGGCACGTGCCACCACACCTGGCTAATTTTTGTATTTTTAGTAGAGACGGGATTTCACCATGTTGGCCAGGCTGGTCTCAAACTCCTGACCTCAGGTGATCCGCCCACCTCAGGCCCCCGAAGTGCTGGGATTACAGGCTTGAGGCACTGCGCCCGGCCAAAGCATTTTCATCTTTATTATATCTGTTCGGTGATCTGTGATCAATGAATTTTGATGTTAGTGTGATCATTGTTTTGGGGCACCACAAACTGCACCCACATAAGACAGCAAGCTTCATCAATACATGTTGTGTGTTCCGAGTGCTCCACTGACCGGCAGCTTCCCATCCCCCTCCCTCTCCTCGGGCCCTTCTAGTCCCTGAGACACAGAGCACTGAAGTCAGGCCACGTGATACCATCCAGTGGCCTCCGATGTTCAAATGGAAGGAAGGGTTGCAGGTCTCTCCTTCAAATCAGAAGTTAGGAATGGCTAAGCCTGGTGAGAAGGGCATGCCAAAATCTGGACAGGCTGAAAGCCAGGCCTCTTGTGCAAAAGAGTTAGCCAAGTTTTGAGTATAAGGGAAAAGGCTTTGAAGGAAATTGTAAGAGCTACTCCAGTGAACACACGAATGGAAAGGAAGCAAAAAGGCCTGTTGCCGATGTGGAAAATGTTGCAGCAGTCGGCACAGAAGATCAAACCAGCCACGATGTCTCCTCAAGCCACAGTCAGATCCAGACCAAGGTGTAACTCTTCTCAATTCTATGGAGGCTGAGAGAGGTGGGGAAGCTCCAGAAGAAAAGCTGGCAGCTGGCGGAGCTGGCTTCCTGAGGTTTAGGGACAGAAGCCACCTCCATCACACAGAAGCGCAGATGAGGCAGGTGAGGCAGCACATCCAGCTCCCTGATGAAGCCGCAGCAGATTCTCCTGAAGATCCAGCTGAGATGATGGATGAAGGAGGCTACACTCACAGCAGATCTTCAGTGTAGATCAAACAGCAGCAACAGGGCACAGGCCGTCTCTAGAACTTTCTGGAACAGGACACACACACTGGGCCCCGTGGCCCCTGTTGTACCAATGAAGACGGAGGCCGCAGAGTGGGTGGGCGTGCCCTGGGTCAGAACCAGCCCCGTGGCTGCGCCTGTAGGTGCACGAGCTTCGCGGCGGGCTGCTGGGGCGCTTTGGCTCAGCACGGTCCTGGTGACCCTGGGCACGGCGCCGACGTCTCCCCAGGGTCAACTCATGCCTGACGGACGCCGCGATGTGGTGACGGGGTCTCAGCTGCACACCTGTGGGCGCCACCTGCAGTTCCTTCTGCCGTCCTGTCTTTCCCTGGGCTCCGGGCACCCTGGGAGGACACCCTTTCACTCCAGGGACTGTTCGGGCCTTGGAGATATTGGGGCCCAGTGGCTCTCAAGCCAGAAACCACAGGCCGATGCCCTGCTTGCTGGGCCGGGCTGCAGCCTTGGTCTGACTCCAGGTGTGTCCCTGCTCTGGGCTGTCTGCCTGTCACTGCCTCTGGCCAGGCCAGGATGATGGGGGCAGCTCAGGGGTCCCTCCAGCACCTGACCATGGTGTTGGGGAGACCCTCTCCCTCTGCAGGCGCAGGGGCCCCTGAGCTCCCACCCCAGCCTGCCACACCCGCAGGGGAAGCATCTGCCCTGGTGAGCAGCGCCTGCTTGGGGCCCTGGGAGCCAACCTGGGGGGAGGGGCTGTGCTGAGGCCACGCGCAGATGCCAGTGCTTGCCATGGCAACGAAGGACAGGCTTCCTCGGCTGGCCGGGTGAGGGCATGTCCTTTCCAGCTCCCCGATCTTACATTCTTTCCCTGCACCCACCATATGCACACTGCGTGCTGACGGGGAGAGAGCACACCACGCACACAGACATCCACTGTGTACACCAAACACGCAGACACGCCAAGATAAGCATGAACATGCAGACACATGCAACCTTGGCACACACACACACATGCCTACCAGCAGGCCGCAGACCCCGACACCATCACACACGGGCCCTCAAGTCACATGCGGTTATGTTTCCAGCCTCCTGTGCAGACAGGCACATGTGCACAGCCCCACCTGCCTCTGCGTGTCCACGAGCAGACACGCACTTGTGCAGATCCAGACACACGCGTGTGCCTCGTGGATAAGCAGACATGCATCTCTCGGGACGTGCGTGCTCACGGGCACATGCGCCCGCATTCAGATCTGTGTACATATAGAACCCTGAGTACCCACAGACACGTGAGCCCTCAGCTGTGCACATGCGAAGGCACGGCTCCCGGCTTCTGCGGAGGCCTTTATCTCTGATGGATGGAACAGTTCCTCACTGTGCTGGACAGGAGTGGGAAGGCAAGAGGCCCAGCCTTACACAGTCAGTTAAATGCTGTTGGCAGGGCTTCCCACGGCGGGGGTGGGGGTGGGGGCGGAGGGAAGATGTGGAGGCCGTGCATTGGAAGAAAGGCTCCAAACAGCTGCAGTCCAGCCCCTCTCGGGGCCCCACTTGGCAGCATCTCCCATGGGGCCTCTGAGCTGCTGGTTTTGGAAATGCAGCCAATGCTGAGGCCCTTCAGCAGCCCAGCAGCAGGCCGGGAGGGCTGCGGAGCTGCTGGGGGCCTCCAGAACAGCGCTGGGAGGGTTATGGAGTCGCTGGAGGCCTCCAGGACAGCTGTGCCCTGTGGCTGGCCTTCTGTCCCTGGGCCTCTGTGCTGGGCGTCTTGGAGAAACCAGCAGTGACTGTGTGTGCTCAGGACTGTTCAGGGTCCCCACGTCCCACCCCCTCTGGTGCTTCTCATTTTAGGAAAACCCATGAGAAACTACCATCTCTACTGAGCACAGAACGTGCTTTCTAGAAGATTCCATCCCAGGTGTCCCGTTAGAAGGTAGTGGGCCTGCAGCAGGAGGATTTTCTTTCTGTGTAATTTAAAAATTAAGTTTTCCATCCTTCTGAGAATATAGAACAGTAAGTTCTCGAGGGAACGGGATGGGCAGCGGCAAAGGCTCATAGGCGTCTGCAGCATGCTAGTGACGAAATGCAGCGGAACATGTGCTCCCTGCCTGGGGCCCGGAGTCTGGAGTCAGGCGTCACTGGGCCGAGGCTCCAGGGGAGGATCCTGCCATCCGTTCTGGCCTCTGCTGGCTCCAAGGTCCCAGCTGTGGCCGCAGTGCTGCAGTCTCTGCCTCCTTCCCCTGCGTCTCCTCCATGTCTCTGTTTTCTTATAAGGATGCCTGTCTTTGGACTTAGGGTCTACCCTCATGGGCTGGGTCTCATCTTAACCAACTCCACCTGCAAAGGCCCTGTTTCCAGATGAGGCTGCAGCCTGAGGTTCTGGGTGGACACCAGTCTACCGAGTACCACGTATGTACATGCGGAACCCTCCACCGCTCCTAAGAGAGGGGCCCCGATGGTCCCCAGTTTACAGGTGTGAAAATGCCAGGAGGAGGCTGAGCTGCACAGGGTCGCTCGGTGCTGGGCACATGTCCCTGTCACCTGCTGCTGCACAGAAACCACCCCCATACTTTGTGACCTGCAGCAACACCAGGGCTGATTTTTATCATGAATCCACAGCCCAGGCAGGTTTGCTGGGGACAGCTTGTTTCTGCTACACTTGGCAGGAGCTGGGCTGCCTGGACGCTGGGGGCTGAGGTCGCCCAAAGCTCAGGCTCCCGGTGGGTCATGGTGGCTGTCGGCTGAGCCCTGGCCGGGCTGTGACCAGACACCTGCAGGGGATCCTCCGTGTGGTCTGGGCTCCCACACAGCCTGGTGGCTGGTTCCACGAGACAGCCCAGAGCCCCCAGCCCAGAGCCCAGAGCCGGGAGCAGACCAGGTGGGCCGGCTGCAACGTCCTGCCCCATTCCCCTCCCCAGCCTGCCATGAGGGCCGGATATTCAAGCAGGGGAGCAGGGCTCCTCTCAAGGGGGGCTTGAGGGGGAGGGCAAAGGTCTAGAAGAACACACAGGACTGAAAATACTGTTTTGGCCATTTGTGTGTTTTTGGCACAATCTATCATATGAGTAGACACCGATTCCAAACCTGGAAACTCAAGTCTTTTGGACTTAGGGCTCTGGCTCAACACAGGTCAAGCCACATCTGGGTAGTGCCTGCCGGTGAGCCAGGTCTGCAGGAGGGCAGGTGCTGGGAGGGGCCGTCGTCTGGGGAGTGGAGCGCCTGCCGGGGAGCCAGGCCTGCAGGAGGGCGGGTGCTGGGCGGGGCCGTCGTCTGGGGAGTGGAGCGCCTGCCGGTGAGCCAGGCCTGCAGGAGGGCGGGTGCTGGGCGGGGCCGTCGTTTGGGGAGTGGAGCGCCTGCCGGTGAGCCAGGCCTGCAGGAGGGTGGGTACTGGGCAGGGCCGTCGTTTGGGGAGTGGAGCGCCTGCCGGTGAGCCAGGCCCGCAGGAGGGCGGGTGCTGGGCGGGGACTGTCGTTGCAGTTGTCATATGGTTAGGCCGGGGAATGATATTTCCTCTCCACCTCTCTCGGTGGATCCTGAATCCAAGAGAGAAGACATCTTGCTCAAAGCAGCCTCATCTCAGGCGGATCCTGTCGTCTGCAGCTTCAGACCCATGGAAGCAGCCCAGGCCTGCCGGGAGACGGGTGCACACTCAGAACGTGCAGTGCGAGTGTGGACTCTGGAGCCCACCTTGATGCTGAGGCTGACGTCGCCCCCGGGCTCTCGGGCCGTGGCCAACACCCAGGCATGTTGCAAATTTGAACAGCACAGTGTTTCCAAACGTGGGACCTCTGCCCCCAAATCCAGACTCCCAGCTTTGCTTTTCTTTTTTTCAGACCGAGTCTTGCTCAGTTGCCCAGGCTGGGGTGCAGTGGCATGATCTCAGCCTCCCGCAGTAGCTGGGACTGCAGGGTGCCCGCCATTCTCACACCTTCAGCTAATTTTTTGTATTTTTAGTAGAGACAGGGTTTCACTCGTGTTAGCCAGGATGGTCTGCGATGGCTTCTGACCTTGTGAGCCGCCCGCCTCAGCCTCCCAAAGTGCTGGGATTACAGGTGTGGGCCACTGCCTGGCCCCAGCTTTTGTTCTTTTTCTTTTCTTTTTTTTGAGATGGTCTCACTCTGTCCCCAGGCTGGAGTGCAATGGCACAATCTCGGCTCACTGCAAGCTCCGCCTCCCAGGTTTACGCCATTCTCCTGCCTCAGCCTCCCGAGTAGCTGGGACTACAGGCGCCTGCCACCTCGCCCGGCTAGTTTTTTGTATTTTTAGTAGAGACAGGTTTTCACCGTGTTAGCCAGGATGGTCTCCATCTCCTGACCTCGTGATCCACCCACCTCGGCCTCCCAAAGTGCTGGGATTACAGGTGTGAGTCACCGCGCCCGGCCATAATATCAGGTTTTCAGCCGGGACCTCTCGTGTGTTAGGCAAACGTGATAACCACTACACTACGGAAACCTCGTATTAGCTTTTCTTTAAAAAACAGAAGGTGGAGCAAGGCTGAGTCCACACCCTGCAAGTCAGGAAGCAGCTGCAGCTGTGTGTGGGCTGCTGCCTCGCCCCATGGGGCTCATGCCTGCTGCGCCACGGCCGCCACTGCTCCCCACCGCGTTGCAGCTGGCGCTCCACCTGCTGTTCACCAGACCAGGGCTGGCAGCCCCTTCCCAGACCTGCCTCTCTGTGATCTCACATGGCCGTGACAGCTGCAGCTGTCTGTGGGCTGCACACCTGGGCATGGTGGCGAGCTTCCGGGATGGGGGATGATGAGCAACCCTCAGATGACCCCACAATGTGCCAGGCATCGCCCTTACACACCTGTAAGGGCATCACCTCATTTCGTTCTCATGACAGCTCTCCAGGGTGGCCATCGTCACTGTGACAGATAAGGAAACTCAGGCACCAAGAGGTAGGTGACTTATTCCAGGTCACATAGGGACGATGAGCGCTGCAGGTGTGTGCAGGTGTGCATAGGTGTGCTCCAGTGTGTGCACGTATGCCCAGGTATGCGCAGATGTGCCCAGGTGTGTGCAGGTGTGCTCAGGTGTGTGCCGATGTGCGTAGGTGTGCCCAGATGTGTTGAGGGCTAGGCACCAGGAGCTGAGGCCCTTCCACATGTCTTACGCCAGGCTCCAGCGGCCCAGCTCCAGGGTGGGAGGTCTGCCAAGGCCTCATGGCCACCTGCTCAGGATGGGGGAGGGCACCTTCCCTTCCTTGGCCATCTGCCCAGTCCTCCTGGGCTTGGGGGCTGTGCTGGAGGGGCCAGGCAAGGACGTGCCCACGCTGCCATCTGGTGGCTGCCTCCCAGGAACTAGGAAATTCCAGGTTCCTGTCCAGAGCCCACCGGCAGGCTCCTGACACCCGTGGCTCCCCCAGGACCAGAGGACGCAGGCTGCCGAGGGGCTGCAGCCCGTCAGGGTCCCTGCCTGAGCCCCGCCGTCAGGCAGGCATCCCACAGGGGCACCCCGGACTCTGCTGCCTTCTGCGGTTTCCTGTTGTGGGCAGGGCCACAGGGGCTGTTGGGGAAATTCAAGGCCTGGGACCTCGGGAACTTCCAGCCTGGGGAGGGAGATGGGTGATGGGCCAGGAGCGGGTTTCAGGAAGTGACCAGTGCCCTGGGAGAGGGAGAGTGGCCGCAGGTGGCTGCTTCCCACAGGCCCCATGGAAAGGACGTCTGAGCTGAGGCCTGAGGATGGGAGAACCCACACGTGTGAAAATGGAGAGGTGGACGGGAGGCGGGGAGGCGGGCGGGAGGCGGGCTCCCGGAGGCGGGGAGGCCGGGAGGTGGATGGGACGTGGGGAGGTGAGCAAGTCCCAGGCCGTGGGGTAGGAACTTGAGCGGCACTGTCGTGGGGAAGAGGCTGTGTGGTCAGGGAGGCAGCAGGGTGGCTGCCGTTGGTAGCTGTCAGTTGGGACTCGCAGGTTTCAGACAGGTTTCCTTTCCCAGGGCGTCTGCGTCTGCGGGGACAGAGACCAGGGCTTGGATCAGTTTCTGTCTGAGTCGGCGCCTTCCCAGGCTGGCTGTCTGCTCCCTTCCGGGACCTGTGGGGATGAGCAGATCAGGGAGTATTTTGAGCCGAAAGGTACATGGGGAAGCTGGGACGGACAGCAAATTCCCGTTGCCTGTCTGCATTTTCCCATGAATTTTTCTTTGTGCTCATGCTCTCAGGAATTCAGCCTCTGAATCCCTCCTGGGCCTGGGGTGGAGCAGGGTGAACACATACGGAAGCGTAAACACAGTGGCCAACCTCAGCCTGCAGCTCAGCCCTGCAGTCTCCTGGGCGACGCGCCGTGTGGGACATTGTCTCTCACTTGAAAAGCTGCTTACAGGCCCCCACCGCATCCGCATCGTGGGTTTAAAGTGGATTAGTGGGAGGGCTGGTGGTTCGGGGCATCTCAGGTCACGTGCTGCCCCATCTCGTAGTGTCAATGGGTCACAGCAGCCCCATCTCAGGTCACGGCTGCCCCATCTCAGGTCATGGGTCACAGCAGCCCCATCTCAGGTCACGGCATCCCCATCTCAGGTCATGGGTCACGGCAGCCCCATCTCGGGTCACAGCTGCCCCATCTCGGGTCACGGCTGCCCTATCTCAGGTCATGGGTCATGGCTGCCCCATCTCAGGTCATGGGTCACGGCAGCCCCATCTCGGGTCACGGCTGCCCCATCTCGGGTCATGGGTCACGGCTGCCCCATCTTGGGTCACAGCTGCCCTATCTCAGGTCATGGGTCATGGCTGCCCCATCTCAGGTCATGGGTCACGGCTGCCCTATCTCAGGTCATGGGTCACGGCTGCCCCATCTCAGGTCACAGCAGCCCCCTTCAGGTGAAGGCCAAGGTGCAGCTCTTCTCCCAGCCTGAAGCAGAGCCTGTTGTCAGCAAGTACCCAGCATCCGATTGCTTCTCATGGCCTCCACCCCGGCCATGCTGGTCCAAGCCACTGCTGTCTCAGGCCTGGACTGGTACAGCTCCTGCTGTTGCCCTCTGTGGGGCAGCCTCACACGGCTCAGGGCACCCCTGCTGGTGCTCAGTCCTCATGCACTCCCTCCCTTGAGCATGTGCAGGACCTGTGGCTCATCTCGAATGAATAGAAAATAGCAAAAGCAATGGGATGTCACTTCCAAATCCGGTCACAGAAAGACCCTGTATCCGTCTTGCTCATCCCACTCACCCTCTCCCTGGTCTGGTGAAGCCAGCAGCTGTGCTGAGAGCTGCCATGGGGCGAGAGACTGAGGGTGGCCTCCAGCTAAACGCGAGTGAGGAGCTGAGGCCCTAAAGAACTGAATCCTGCCCAGAACTACATGCCTGAGCTTGGAGGCCGGTTCTCCCCCAGTGGAGCTGTCAGATGAGACCCCCACCCAGCTGAGCCCAAATTGAGCCTAAGACCCTGAGCCTGGGGATCCAGCCAAGCCACACCTGATCCTTGATCTAAGGAAAACGGGAGCTGGTAAGTGTAGGACCCTTTGTGATGCAGGAGTCAGTAGATGCCGCAGGCCCACCCTGCCTTCTCCTCTGAACCAGCGCGATTGTGTCAAGACCAGACCAGCTCACAGCACTTCCCTGCTCATAGCTCCTAGTGTCTCAACAGCCCCAGGCCCTGCACCGTTCATCACCCTCCAGCCACCCACCCCAGGCCCTGCACTGTTCATCACCCGCTGGCCACCGCCTGCTCCCCAGGCCTATCCCATTCATCCCCCCACAGCCATCCGCCCCAGGCCCTGCACTGTTTGTCACCCCCTGGCCATTGCTTTGCTCCCCAGACCTGCCTGGTTCATCACCCCCCCACAGGCCCTGAACTGTTCATCACCCCCTCCAGCCATCCGCCCCAGGCCCTGCCCCGTTCGTCACTCTCCAGCCACCTGCCCCAGGCCCTACCCCGTTCATCACCCTCCAGCCACCCGCCCCAGGCCCTGCCCCGTTCGTCACCCTCTGGCCACTCACCCCAGGCCCTGCCCTGTTCGTCACCCTCTGGCCACCACCTACTGTTTCCTTGCTTCCTGGCTGGCCTCCAGCCACGTGGGGCAGTTTCCTGAACATTCCCACTGTGTTTGCACAGGCGGTTCCCTCTGCTTGAGATGCTGTTCCCTGAGATGTGTGAACAGCTTGCTCCCTCACTCCTTCCAACATCAGCTTCTCAGTGAGCCCCTCCCTGACCTCCCTGCTTAGCCTCAGATTCCTCCCGTGTCCCTGCCACCCCTGCGTATTTGTCTCTGCAGGATTCATCAGCATCAGGTCCTCCCAGCTGCTGACCTGACCCACCGCCACTGGGATGCACACTCCACAAGGGCAGGGTTCTCCTGCGTCTTCTTTCTCCCCTGCAGCACCCCCAGGGCCTGGAGCAGTGTCTGACCCATGGCGGAGTCTCAGCAAACATTTGTTCAAGGAATAAACTGCGGGAGTGGAGGGCAAATCTGGGTGTGAGCTCGTGCCTGTGTTGCGGTGAGAATGTGAGCAGGTGCCCCGATCTGCCCCGGCAGAGGCCTCCCCCACCCAGCATGTTTCACCACATCTCCTCCTCTGGCCAACCGAGTCCTCACGGAAAGGTGTGTCAAAGGGATCATCCCTCTGCCTGTGTCCCTGAGTGAGGACAAACAGCAGGTCCCTTGAGGACATGTGAGAGCAGTTGCTTGAGTGAGAGATACGCCTTCACCATTGAAGGCACTGAGTCTGGGGACTGTTTGCTAGAGCAGCAGAACCGAACAGTCCTGACAGCACAGAAAGCAGCTCCGAGAAATGAGGTGCTGCCACAGCCACAGGGCACCTGGAGCATGTGTCCTGCTCACGTGGAGGACAGAGGGGAGGCGGGGCAGAGGCCGGAGCACACTCTGTGCGGAACACTCGGCAACTTGGAAGTTGGACCATGAACCTGATGAAACCGCAGCTCTAGGGAAAGGCTGGAAAATCGCACGTCGCAGACACGGCAGTGAAATGTTTTGAGGAGTCAGACCCAGACAGGAATTGTCCATCCTGCCAGCAGGCATGAAAGTGAACAAGGAGATTTTAAAATATTATACTCCCAGAACGTTGGAAGAGCTGGCTGACTGTAGACCGTGATTATGAAAATGCAGCTTCTGAGAAAAGTTTCATGCAGGGCACGGTGTCACAGCCCTGGTTCCTCTCTCGTGGATCGAGGCATCTCACGGTGAAGGTGCAGCGGGGGTGCTTTTCACTGGGACAAAACAGCGCAGGGGAAAGCGACCAGCTAGAGAGAAGGGGATAACATCCCTGAAACTCAGCCGAGCCATTGGCGTGGGCGGAAGGCTCTGTGGCCCTGGGAGGGTTGACGGCGGAGGGGCTGCAGGGGTGGCTGCTGCATGTGGAGCTGGCTGAAGTCAGAGATGAGAAAGCTCCTGGGGTCTTGAGAGAGTCACGATGACAGGACGGCACCCATTCAGTCTACAAGAGAAACGTGTGCATTAATGGAAACCACCACTAACCCCTGCGACCAGGAGGCGGGCGGCGAACACTGACCCACCCCGAGGAAGGTGTGTCCCGGGTACCTGCCTCATACTGGCCGAGAAGGGTCATGGAGGAATCAGAAACCTCTTGGCAGAGCCAGGGACCTCGGAGGACGGCGGAAAAGGAGGTGACCTTCAGGAGGAACTGAATCTGGACTGAGTGAAGGAGCGTGGACCAGCACCAGAGTGGGCACTCCGGGGCCTTCCCAGGGGTTTCAGGTCCTCCGTGCACCAGCGACTGCTGCCATCTCCCTTCTCTCTCTCCCCGCTGCTGGGGCTCGTCGTGTCCATTCCCTGCCGTCCACTGTGTGCCGGGTGTGAGGGAGGCAGTGACCAACCTCTTCAGTCCATGAGTCTCCAGTGAAGAGGTGTCTGGGGTCACCAAGACCCGATATGGCTGTGGTTTGGGGTCGTCTCACCTGGGGAGCCATGATGGGGAGTGAACACAGTCAATTAGTCCAGAAGGCAGACGTGGAAGTCAGTGGTGCCACCCACTAATATTTTGGTCTCTTTTTCCAGATACATTTAGGATTATGCTTTCCCTCTCTCTCCACGTTAGGCCCGGCCATGTGAACTGCTTTGGCCAATGAAATTCTAGCCTTTAAACATGAGTTCATGAAGCTTCCTGCTTTGGGGATTGTGGATGTGTGTTGACACCTCGGTCCCTGTCCCCCAGTGATGACAAACAGCAAAGGCCCCTGCCGGCCCACACTGGACGCCTGTGTGAGAAAGAAGTGCATCTGCGAAGTGCTCAGGTGCTGTGGTGTGGGGCTGTTTGTTACACAGCCCAGCCAAGTCCAGCCTGACTGATACACTCCCTCAAGCATGAATAGGGCTCTGCTTCTCCAGTGAGGGGAGTGGGACCCAGGGCTGTTTTTCAGCAATGTCCAGAACACTTTACTCCTACATCCCCCAGGAACAATGACAAGAAACACCACGGGAGGCATCTGGGGAGGAGCTGGTCGTGGCAGGGTGGGCACAGCTCTGCCCTGCTGAGGAAGGGCTTGACAATCCCCCAGGGCCCTGTCCCCGAGGGAGGGGCTGGTCTCCTTAGCAGTGTCCTGGATCGGGGCTGGCGCATGAGTAGAAGTGGGCCCAGCCCTCCCCACCCCAAGCTGGGAGAGGTGAGACCCCCCCATAGCCCACCAGGTGCCAGTGACTGACGGGCCCACCACTGTCTTCACAGCCCCCACAGTTCTCTGGTAACCATAGGCGTGGAACATGTGCCAGGAACCTTTGCTTTGCGTGTACCTTTAGATGCTTGGATTAAATTACACCCATAATACATTATGTCACTGGTGATAATATCGCTGTGTATAAGACACGGCGTGGAAGGAGACTGCTCCCAGACGGTTCATCCGTCTCTTCACACACAATTTCCATACGTGACTAAAAATCACCATTTTAACAGCCTTTGGTGCAGACACTGAGAGGCAGTTACAGTTAACAGCGCATAAATCTCATTTGCTCTGCACTCCATTTTTCTCAGGCTGCAGAATCAATTTGAGTCTGTCAGGATTTTATTCCAAAGTCTATTAACGCCCCCCCTTCCTTCTACTCCTCCGCCCCCCACCGCCTTCCCCGTTGGCGAACTCAGTCCTGCAGAAAAAGACGGCTTGCTGATACAAAGTAACAGCCTTTTATCTCTTTACAACAAAATCTAACTAGGCGTGAAGGAGACGCAGCTGGGACAATTAGGCGAGGGTGGAGGTCGCTGGCCTGGGGATCCCGCAGCCCAGGCCCTTGTGGGTCCGCAGCTGGATCCTGGATGCGTAGCTCCCGCCCCGGGAAGGGAAACTCCTGGGCCCTCTGCGTGCCCCGCGGGCGGGAGGTGCTTTCTGGAGGGCAGCCCATGTTCTCTCTGTGGATCCAGTCGCCTCGTCCGGGGGAGGTCTCTGCTGTGACAGTAACTTAGAGGTGCAGCCGCCCTTCTGACTGACGCACACATCAGGGTGAACCCCACAGCACCTGCTTGCTGGCCCCACTTTACAGGCGGGGAACCAGGCACAGAGAGGTTGAGTGACCTGCCTGAGGCCACACAGCACAGTGGCAGAGCTGGGACCCGGCAATTCACTCTTCCCGTCGCCCTCTGTGAAAGTCCCGCCCTGTCCTGGGCACCGCACGCCCTTCCGGTCCCACAGGAGGCCCAGCCCCTGCTCCACCCGCAGACTCCGCGCCCCCTGCCCCTCCTCATCCGCGGACCTGGTCCGCCCCGCCTTCCGCGGGCCGCTGGTCTCTGCCCTGGTCCGCCTTGTTCAGGGGAGGGGCATGGCCGCCCAGGCCCCGCCCAGTACCCCACCCAGCACTGCTGATTGGCTCCCGTCTCGGCTCTGGGCCCGCTGGACACTGTGATTGGCTCAGTGGTGAGCACGTGATCCCAGCTAGACTACTGAAAGCCAGGCCCGGGATTTTGGCGGGGCTCGCAGGAGCAGGAGGGGAGAGTCTGCACTGCAGGTGGTGCGGAGGCCCCTGGGGTCCCGGAGGGAGTGGAGCAGCCTGAGGCCGACAGGCCTGGGTGGAGAGAGGCAGAGACAGAGATAGAGATAAAGAGAGACACACAGAGAGACATGGACAGGGAAACAGAGAAGAGAGAGACAGAGAGACAGAGGGAGAGAGACAGAGAGACAGAAGCAGATGGAGAGAGGCAAAGAGAGAGAAGCAGAGACAGAGATAGAGATAGAGAGACAGGGACAGAGAAACAGAAGAGAGACAGAGACAGAGGGAGAGAGACAGAAGCAGATGGAGAGAGGCAAAGAGAGAGAGTCAGAGATGGAGATATAGATAGAGAGAGAGAGAGAGGAACAGAGAAACAGAGAAGGGAAAGAGGCAGAAACAGATGGAAAGGGGCAGAGAGAGAGAGAGAGACAGAGGCGGAGACGACTGTGCTCTAATGATGTTATCTGAGCCCTCTGTGAAATCCGAGGCGCCTGGACGCCTGCGTTTACAACTCCTTCATCCCCTTGTTTTCTGTGAGTTGGTTTCCGTAACTTGCATCAGAACGACCCTGACACACATTGGTGTGGGGTGGACTAGTTGCTAATGGCAGCTGCTAGAGTGTGGACTGGCAGGTTGGGCTCCGGCGAGGACATCCGTCTGCAGGGGGAGCTGCCGCCCTTGGTCGTGGAGCGGGAGGGTCTGGACCCTGTGCCCGCCAGGCTGAATCGTCCTGCTTCCTGCTGCGGCTGGCATTTCCCCAGGTGTTTCCAGGCCCCCTTGCTCTTCCAGAACTGACTGTCCCCATTGAGAGGTGGAGTCTGTTCCCCTCCCCGGAGCCTGCCTGTGTGACTGTCTCAGTGGAGAGGCCATGGGGCTTCCCAGGCGATGACCCGAAGGAGGAGTGATGTCAGGCAGCCTCTGAGGTCTGTGCTTGTTCCTGAGACTGTCGCGATGGCCGGGTTCCTAGTTCCACGCCGACCCGTCCAGTCCTTTCCCTGGAATCGGTGTCTTCCCTTGACTTCCAGGCACCCCCCACCCCACGCTGCCCCATCCCCTCCTTCTCACTGTCCTCCTGCTACGGGGCTGGTGGCTGTTGGTTCTCTCTCCTCCCTGAGGGGGCACCTTGGAGACCCAGTGCCCACAGCCTCTCCTCTGCCTGATTCACACTCACCCCCGGCATCTCATCCGGTCTCAGGACCCGGTACCTACAGCCTGTCCTCTGCGCCATCCACACTCATCCCCTGACATGGCCTCCATGCCTGTCCTCTCACCGCCCCGTCCACACTCAGCCCCGGCATCTCACCCGGTCTCATGGCCTCCACGCCTGTTCCTGCCTATTCGGTCACTGGCCTGGATGCCAGTTCCAGCCTCCCACACCCACCTGCACACTCCATGCCCTCCTGGGACATCCAGTGGGCATCTCAAACTTCACAGGAGTTTCCTATCTCAGGGATCTCCTGGGGGTTGTTCTGGGATTCCCAGCCCCCATTTCTAGAGTCCTCTCATCTGATTCCTCTGATGTGGGTTAATTCATCTGCAGGACCTATCTTAATAAATCGACGAAGTTATCCCAAATTACCAATCTCGGCTGGGCATGGTGGCTCATGCCTGTAATCCCAGCACTTTGGGAGGCTGAGGCGGGTGGATCACCTAAGGTCAGGAGTTCAAGACCAGCCTGGCCAACATGGTGAAACCCTGTCTCTACTAAAAATTCAAAAAATTAGCTGGGCATGGTGCCGGGTGCCTGTAATCCCAGCAACTCAGGAGGCTGAGGCAGGAGAATCGCTTGAACCTGGGAGGTGGAGTGAGCCAAGATCGCACCATTGCACTCCAGCTTGGGCAACAAGAGCGAAACTCTGTCTCAAAAAAAAAAAAAATTATATATATGTATACACACACACACCAAATTAATAATTTCCATTTGCATGGCAATCTTGACTTTGCTAATGGGATTTAAATAGTAAGTTGGACATTTTCTCCTTCAATATTTTGCACCATTAATTTGCTTCAAAGTCTTTTCTCACAGTCATCACAAAGGCAAACACCAACATTGGCCAGGCCCCGAAATCATAAAGCCCAGTTTACCAGATGTGGGTCTACTCTGAACTCACCCCTGGCCAGGACACAGCCAGGCATCGGAAGGAAGTAGCTATGTGCCTGACTGGTCACCTGATGCAGCCTCTTCTGCAGCCTGAACTTGACTCACCCATGTGAGGCAGAGTATGGCAACATTTGAGATGCTGGATCAAGTCTTACCTGAAGGCACTGGAACATTTTGATTATGGGGCAAGACCAGCCTGGGCAACATGGTGAGATCCCATCTCCAAACAACAACAACAACAACAAAACAATCAATTCCTTTAAAAAAAAAAAAATTGGCCGGGTGCGGTGGCTCACACCTGTAATCCCAGCACTTTGGGAGGCCGAGGCGGGCGGATCACAAGGTCAGGAGATCGAGACCATGGTGAAACCCCGTCTCTACTAAAAATAGAAAAAATTAGCGGGGCGCAGTGGCGGGCGCCTGTAGTCCCAGCTACTCGGGAGGCTGAGGCAGGAGAATGGCGTGAACCCGGGAGGCGGAGCTTGCAGTGAGCCGAGATCACGCCACTGCACTCCAGCCTGGGCGACAGAGCAAGACTCTGTCTCAAAAAAAAAAAAAATTTTAGGCCGGGCATGGTGGCTCATGCCTGTAATCCCAGCCTTTGGGGGGCCGAGGTGGACGGATCGCCTGAGGTCAGGAATTTGAGACCAGCCTGGCCAACATGGCGAAACCCTGTCTCTACCAAAAATACAAAATTATCTGGGTGTGGTGGTGGGTGCCTGTCATCCCAGCTACTTGGGAGGCTGAGGCAGGAGGATCGCTTGAGCCTGCGAGACAGAGGTTGCAGTGAGCCGAGATCACCCGTTGCACTCTAGCCTGGGCAACAAAGTGAGACTCCATCTCAAAAAAAAAAAAAAAATTGTTGAGTTCAATGTGGTTCCCAATCGTGAGGGTGTTTCTAGGTTTTGCAACCAAACAAATAATCCCTGACAGAGACCGTTGAATAGTCTTTCAAGAGCGTGTATGTGAGCTATACATTTATTCCCAGCCTTTACGCGGTTCCTCGTACTTACCATGCATCGCGTTTCCTCTGTGGCTAATTTTCTTTCCCTTGAAATGTAGCTTTTTTTTTTTTCTATTTCATTTCTTTCCACACATCTCCAGCTGAAATAGCTCTAACAATGCCCTGTTGACACCACTTCTCCGCTTTTATATCATGGGAACATGCATCTCTTAACTCTGGCTTTGCTTTTTGTACTTCGGTGAATTAACCAGCCCGAACGCACTCAGCCAGTCATCGATCCAAAGCCTGATGGCTGTTCTGCCTTCACAAAAGGGTTGTCAGGCAACACGTGTTACCGTGACCGACCACGGCAAGGTTCAGGATGGGTGAATGCTTTCTGTTTTCCTTCCCTTTCACCCATAAAGGAGGGTCTTTGCCAATTTAGTTCCTGGAACATTTCTGATTTAAAAAATTAGGAAGCTGGATCAGGAAGAATAGAGCCTTCACGAAAGGGAGTGTGTGGGCGGCGGAGGGCTGGGAGGGCACAGCCAGATGCCAAATCATCTACAGAAAACATCTGGTTGGGGAGGCAGAGAGAAGAAAGCTGCCCTGTGCGTTCAGGCTGGAGAACGGATTTCAGGGTTGGAGGTGGGAGCGGGTTCAGAGCATCTTCCCGGGCAAGAAAACTGAGTGGAGGAAGGAAGGAAAAGGTTAGAGGGTAGCTCGGAGTTGCCCCCCTTTCAGTTTGCAGGTAAAATGAGGGGCGAAAAGAAACTTACCATCAGGGAGATTATTCCCCTCTTTTTTTTTTTTTTTTTTTTTGAGGTAGAGTCTCCATCTGTCGCCCAGGCTGGAGTGCAGTGGGGTGATCTTGGCTCACTGCAACCTCTGCCTGCCATGTTCAAGTGATTCTCCTGCCTCAGCCTCCCGAGTAGCTGGGACTACAGGTGCCTGCCACCACGCCTGGCTAATTTTTTGCATGTTTAGTAGAGATGGGGCTCCACCATGTTGGCCAGGCTGGTCTCGACCTTGTGATCCGCCTGCCTCTGCTTCCCAAAGTGCTGGGATTACAGGCATGGGCTACTGCGCTTGGCCCTGAATTATGCCTTTTCAAAAGGATCTCAGCAGGCACTGAATGCTGTGGAGTCCAGAGCTTATTTGGATAACTTTACATCAACAAGACAATATGTTTGGGGAAATTCACAACCACCGTGGCACTTACTCAGCTCTCAGGCTGCAGAGGCTGTGGAGGATGCGGAGGAGCCTCTGACCTCTGAGCCTCGGTGTTTCTTCCCTGTTTCTCTTTTGTGGACTGTGAGAGAGACACCCCCTCTCCACTGAGCTCCCTGCCCCAGGGCCCACTTCATGGGACAGAGCTTCTAAACACTCGGTGTGCAGTAAATCACTGCGGGTATTGTTAGAATAAAGATTCTCCTCCAAGAGGTCTAGAGGAGCCCAGGATTCTGCCTTCCTTTCTTTCTCTTCTCCCCTCCCCTCTCCTCCCCTTCTGTCCCCTCCCTTCCCGTCCCCTCTCTTCATTTTTATTTTTGAGACAGGGTCTTGCTATGTTGCCCAGGCTGGAGTGCATAGGTGCAATCACAGCTCACAGCAGCCTTGACCTGATTGCTTCAGCGATTCTCCCACCTCAAGTCCCTCCCAAGTAGCTGGGACTACAGGCACGTGCTAGTCATTTGTTTTTTGTAGAGATAGGGTCTTGCTATGTTGCCCAGGCTGGTCTTGAACTCCTGGGCTCAAGTGATCCCCCCACCTCAGCCTCCCAAAGGGCTGGGATTACAGGCGTGAGCCACCACACCTGTAATCTTTTTTCATTTTAGATACTTGACTTATTCAGTTAAGCATTCCTCCTCTGAAAATCCAGACTCTGAAATGCGAACTCTTCCAATGGGCATTTCGTGCCTTTCACCTGAGCTCATGCCGGTGCGCAGAAAGTTTCAGATTCCAGAGCTTTCTGATTTTGGATTTTTGCATGAGGGATGCTCTGCGTGTATGTGCCGGGCAGCCTTCCACCTGCTGGGGAAGCAGCTGGAAACCAGAGGACAAGTCTCCGCTGCCTCAGATCCCCATGGGGACAGGGTAGACGGGAAGCAAAGGTGTGCGTGAGACCACGCCAGACACACGGAGTGCTTGGAGCGAGATCCGGCCGCCTGGACAGCCAGGAGGAGCAGGCAGGGAAGGGCCTGGCGGTGGGAGAGCTCCAAGTGTCGGCAGCAGAGCGGGCGGTGCGGCCACGGCCGGGGCAGCACAGTCGGAGGCCAGAGGGGAAGCTGGGCGGGTCCCGCGGGCTCTGCAGGCCCTGGCTCGGGCTTTGACCTGAGAGCAGGAAGGCGCTGTGGGTGGCGTTGGTTTCGGCCCCAGCTGGGCAGGAGGCTGGGCCGTGGGAGGAGGGGACAGGCAGGGGGACAGGCAGGAGGCTGGGCCGTGGGAGGAGCGGACAGGCAGGGGGACAGGCAGGAGGCTGCAGGTGGTCCTGAAATGTGTGCCCAATGGCTTTGCCACGCTTCCCACAGAGCTGGGTCCAGCCGTCCCTGACTTTGTGGGCCATGGAGGGGTGACACCATAGGCTTTAGTCCCGCGGCCGGCTCTTGAAAGGCCCAAGGCCTCTGCCTGGTTCTTGGAGCCACTGCACTGCAGGGGCGGCCACTGCCTGAAGATTCTGATCCCAGGACCACTGTGTGGGGGACCTTGGGGAGACCCCCACCAAGCCAGGGAGCACCCAGCCCGCAACCGGGCCAGTGGTTGCCCATGTCCAGCCCAGTCACCCTCATGGGACACAGCCCTGGCCAGCGGCACAACACGAGAGACCCCAGTGAAGACCCCCCAGACAGGCCCCCTGAGTCGCTGACCCCAGCACCATGAACAACACAGTGGAGACATTGTTTCAAGGGGTCGGCTGTGCCGGGGCGGAGGACCCTGGTGTGGAGACCAGGACAGTGGCTGGACTGCCGTGGGGCTGGGTGGGTGCGAGACATTTGGCTTCTGTGTGTGGTTTCAGCAGAGGTAGGTGGGATGTGTCTATTTCTCCCTCCTGCCCACCAGGCCTGGTTTCAGGTCAGTGGCACGGCCACAGCAGGACTCTGGGCCCCGCTCAGCTACCGGTCAGCCTTGGCTGAGAACCCCCTGCCCTGCCTCTCCGGGGCTGTGGCCAGCAAGGGGGTGGGAGGTTCCTTGCGGACTCCCTGGTGTTGGGGGCTGGCAGGGGTGGGCCCAGGAGCACTAGGCAGCAAGGGAGCATCAGGGCCCCGGGCTGCAACCCTTCAGGGGCCATTCTGGGCCCTCTGGCCTTGACCTCTGGGGTGTGGGGCCCTTCCTGCACTGGGTGCTGCTGGCCGTCAGTCTTTTTGGAGGCATCTCCTCCCGTAGGAGCCCGCGTGGGGTGGGGAGGGAGGCCCCTCTGCTCCCTCTAGGAACGAGGTCTCAACTCCAGAGACCTGACCGGGCCCCCTCTCTTCCTCTCTTGGCCGGAGCTCTCCTTCCTCAGGGTCCGCAGGATTTGAGTGGGGGTCTCAGGCCGGGCGCACTGGCTGTGTCTGTGGCCTATTATCCATCAGAAGGCTCTGTCCAGGATCGGGAAGTGGCAACACGCTCCTCAAACCACAGCCAGTCGTGTTTCCAGAGACGGCCACCGCCGTGTCCCCACGTGCTCCTCCAGACCTCGGAACCTGGGACCTGCATCCCCCATCTGGAGGTGGCCCCTGCCCTGGCTTGAAGCTGGGTGGGTGGTGGCTCACCTGTAACCAAGAGTCCTTCTCACTCCGGGGACGGGCTGGGCCGTCACTAAGTTCCGGGCGGCTCGTTAGGCAGCCGGCAGCCGGGACACTCGGGTCCCCCGGGCATGGGGGCCTCTCTGGGAGGCCAGGACAGAGTTGCTGACCAGGTTTCCGGGGCTCTGGGGCCCGGCTGCTAGGGCGGCCCTGCCTGGGAGGGCTACCCACCTGCCCTGAGCTGGCCTTAATCGTCAGGCTGGCCTGACATCCTTTTAGAGAACAGCTCACGTGGTGCTGGGAGCCGGTCAGCGGCGCTCGTGAGAGCAGCCGTTTGCACTTGGCTGTGGAGTGGCACAGGGAATACGTCCTCTCCTTGAGAAGGCCAGGGCACCTCACTGAATTCTGGCCTTGGGTCAGATATAACTTAAGCTACAGAGAAGATAAAAGAATGGGAAGTGCGTCTATTTTCTCTTCTGGACACTCCTGCCTGGTCCCCAGAGATGCCGCCGTGACCGGGTTCTCACACGCGGCGGCCCCGCATTCCCGTCCTCCAGTGGGGTAGGAGCCATGCCCTCCCTGGCCTGGCTGTGGCCTTGACTTTGGGAGAGGGTCCTGGGTGTGTGTTTGCTACAGTGAGGGCGAGGGGCCCCTGACTTCCTGGGCGAGGGGACATCCTTCACCAGAGGCCACCACAGCTGACCTTCCGCACCATCCTTGCAGGGGTCTGGTGGGGAGCCTGGACAAATGGCTGTGTCACCCTCTGCGGCCTGAGGATGGGGCGGCAGCTCCACAGGCCCCAGGATACTTGCCAGGACCCCAGGGTGCAGGAGACGGAGCTGGCGGTGTGGCTCACCCGAGAGGGAGCTGCTGCCTCAGGGCTGTGGGACGGGGTGCCCTTGGCAGAGGGTGGAGAGGCGCAGGGCCGGGAGAGCACCAGGAGGCTGAGTCTGTGCCCGCAGATCTGGGGCGGCACTTCTGGGCGGGGACAGACCCTGAGGCAGTTCTCAGGCAGAGGCCCAGCTGTCCGGTGTGGGGAGGGGGTACACCTGGGACTGGGGTTCTCCAGCTGGGGTCCCTCAACAGCGGCATCCACATTGCCCGGGAGCACATCAGGATGCAGACTCCCTGGACCCCCAGCCCTGAGTCAGCCTCGGGGAGCCCCACGCCAGGTGCAGAGAGCCCGGCCGTGCCAGGCGTGGTGCCAGGGCTGTGTGAGGGCATCCTTGGGCCCCTGGGGCTGAGTGACTCTGCCAGGGGCCGTGAGGGAAGCCGCAGGTGCAGCGGTGCCTGAGAGCTCGGGGCCCATCCTGCTCCCGGGCTCTGCCCCAGCCCCTGATCCCAGGGTTCCTGTCGGTGGCTCTGGCACAGACCGGAGCCAACAAGACCCCTATTGGCCAGAGGGTTAGTCCCGTCCTCCAGCGGCCAGGACGGGCGCCGTGCCGGGGGTGCAGGTGCCAGGGCCCAGGCCCTCCTCTCTGCTGGGGGAGAAATCACAGATACTCACCCTCAGGGAAACTGGGTCTTGGCCCCAGACCCACGGGGGCCCATGGTTGTGCATGGCCGTGAAATGGGGGGAGAGCCTCACTCGCCTGGTCGGGGGTGCTCCACGGCTTCCTGGGGTGGGGCAGGGCTCCCCAGACCCCAGGCTTCCTCCCGGCTCTGGCAGTCTCTGCCCTGCCCTGTGTGCAACCCGGGCCTAGGTGGGGGTCTGCCTCCTGCCTGGGTCTCCGGGGCTCCGTGACCTGCTGTTCCCCGCATGCTGGTGCCTTCAAGCTGTGGAATGCACCTTCTCCTAGAAGCTGTCACCTGCTCTGTGCCTGGGACAGGCTTGAAGGGCGAGACCCCCAGCTACAGGCCTTCCCCTGAGGGTGGCTGGATTTCAACACTCGTTCCCACTTCCGAAGCCAGAGCGTGGAGCCCAGAGACAGCGGCTTGCAGAGGGACAGACCACCGCAGCCTGGATGGAGGCCCCAGACCCTCCACTCTACTGCGGTCACTGGAGGAGCCCCCGGTTGAGCGAGAGTCTAGAAACCCCAGCCAACGTCCTCCAAAACCACGCAGGTCTCACTGAGCATGGGGCAGCGGCTGGGACAAGGTGTGGCAGATCCTGGGCTGGAGGGAGGGCTCTTGGGGGAAGTGACTTGGTTGGGCGAGACCCTGAGGTCTTCCTGGGAGCTGAGGTGGGAACACTGGAGGGGACCACGGGGTCCCTGCTGCAGGAGATGTCCAGGTGCGTGGGGGCAGAGACTCCCGTGGGCTGGGGTAGGGTTCTGGGCTGCGGGACCCCATATGCCCACTAGAGGGTAGCAGCGCTCTGCAGCCCTGGACCACCGACCACAGCCCACTCCGGAGAGCCGGCCAGGGAGGGGCAGGAGCTGGGTTACCCTCCAGAGGCAGCAAGGGTGGGCAGGCAGCGCCTCACCAGCCTTTTAGGCTCCTGATACCTCACAGGACTGGCAAGAAGACCGCCAGGACGACCTGCTGTGCCCTCAGCGCCGGGCACAGACAGGGCTGTGGTCTCTGGGCCAGAAACCCCAGGTCCTGGTGCTGGAACCCAGCTTGTCTCAGGGAACCTCCTGCTGTTCTGGAACCTCCATGGACTGAAACAGCCCAGGCAGCCCTGCAGGACAGCCTACAGTGGTCAACGTGGCACCCCTAGACCCCCACTGACACCCCCAGACCCCCACTGACACCCCCAGACCCCCACTGACCCCCCCAGACCCCCACTGACAACCCAGTCCCACAGCCCCAGACCCCCACGGACACCCCCAGACCCCACTGACACTCCCAGACCCCACTGACACCTCCAGGCCCCCAGCAACACCCCCAGCCCCTCAGCCAGATACCCCAGCCCCCAGCTGACACCCCAGATCCCCAGCTGACACTCCCAGACCCCAGTCGGACACCCTCGCACCCCTTGACTGACACCCCCAGACCCTGTGGCCCACATCCCAGATCCCTGGCCCCAGACTCTCCAGCCAGAAATCCCAGACCCCCTGGCTGACACTCCAGACCCCCTTGCCCACACCCCAGCCTTCTTGGCTGACACCCCCACACCCTGTGACCCCCGGCTGGACTCCCCCAGATCCCATACCCCAGAGCCTTTGGCCAGTGGGACCGACTGGCCAAGCCCCGTCCAAGGAGGCAGTTCCCCCTGAGCTGCTCCTTCCACAGTCGGGGCCGCTGGCCGGGGCAGAGCCCGGAGTCCACATCCCTCCTCTGCTCACCACTCAGGCCGTGGGGCAGCACTTGGATTTTGTTTGTAATTTTTTTTTTTTTTTTTTTGAGACGGAGTCTCGCTCTGTCGCCCAGGCTGGAGTGCAGTGGCCGGATCTCAGCTCACTGCAAGCTCCGCCCCCCGGGTTCACGCCATTCTGCTGCCTCAGCCTCCCGAGCAGAGCAGCTGGGACTACAGGCGCCGCCACCTCGCCTGGCTAGTTTTTTTTTGTATTTTTTTAGTAGAGACGGGGTTTCACGGGGTTAGCAAGGATGGTCTCGATCTCCTGACCTCGTGATCCGCCCGTCTCGGCCTCTCAAAGTGCTGGGATTAC
>NC_044984.1:126773158-126776066 GCF_008728515.1 Papio anubis | reverse complement strand
ATCCACCCATCCATCCACTCGTCTACCCATCTATCCACCATTTAGCCATCAATCTACCCAATCATTCGCCCACCTAGCCACCATCTATCCCTTCATTCTCTCACCCACTCATCCATCCACCCATCTGCATTAGTCCCTAGAATCAGCATGACTCTGTCTAGGCATTGTGCAAAGCTGTGTCATAAGATGAGGAAAAAACCTTAGAGGCCAAGCAATCCCTGTGTTCCCAGCCCAGGCCTCCAGGAAAAAGGTTGGATGCACCAGAGGTCCAGGCTGACGCGGACGGAACCCAGGCATCCTGACCCCCAGGTTGTCTCACCTGGTACAAACCCAAGAAGTGCCCAGTCAGCACTTTCCCTTTGGCAGAACAGAATTTCCCCTTTAACAAAACGCAGGGCTTCATATTCACTCTGGAGGAAATTGTGTGCATCCCTTTGAGAGATTTCACAGTGAACCTGATTTTTAAAAGATTTACAATCTGCTCAGCGTGTCCCTGCCCCTGGAGCCCAGGCCTGTTTCGGGAAATGATAATTCCTCCGGCGCGGCTGTGGGCAACGCCACCCTCTTGTCACACACATGCCTCGTTCTGCAGCAGTGATCCATCTTCAGGGCAGGATCTGCCTGGATTTATCGCTGGAAAGGCAAATCCCATCTCCCAGGGCGCAGTGGGCGCCATTCATCAACGTAGACAGGAAACCGTCTCTTCCTGGATGAGAGGCTGCAGATATACCCCGGACGCAATGCAGGCAGTGGCCACGGCGTTCCCGCCCCAGGGCCAGCTGCCGTCCAGACCCTCCTGCTCACCTCACCAAACACTGAACATCTCAGACAAATGAGAGAAACAGCATCTTCCTTCCAAATAAGTGGTTCTCAAAGTGACCCAGCAGCACCAATGTCACCAGGAGCTCCCAAGAACCTCAAATTCCCAGACCCCACCTGGGACCTGTGGAGTCAGAAGCTCCGGGGAGGGGCGCCCCGCATTTTGAGCTCTCAGGATGCCACCGATGGAGCCGTTCGAGGACAGCAGAGCCAAGTGCCTGAGGCTTCTCACCCGGTCCCACCCCCTCCACACAATCATCTGTCCCTGAAGCCCTGTCCCTTGAATGGCAGAACCACACCTGGTGGCTTTTTCTGTGATGTGCTTCTGTCCTCAAACAGAGATGAGGCTACAGTTTAGTCATGGTTTCTGCGGAACCAGACCCGCTGCAGCTGTGACAGATGAAATGGTGGGGAAGACGTTTGTCAGCACCACAGACATAGAACTCTCCCCTGCTGTTTCAGACACGCAGAAACAATAGATCAGTTGTTTTAAAAGTTAAAAGTAACATTAGAAAACAAGGTGAAATTCTCCGTAGCTCAGGAGGAGCGAAGCCGGCTGCAGTGAGTGGCATGGAAGCCAAGAGGTTCTGGGGACCGTTGGTGGGACAGGTGCTGGGCGTGCGGCTCTGATGTCAATCGGCGGGGACAGGTGCTGGGTGTGCGGCCAGGATCCTGGCATGAACTCAGGGTGGGGATGAGCTCCCTGAGACGGAACAGACACTGAAACCACTCTGATGGACCCCTGGGGGCTGCAGCCAGAAGTGTCCCACAGCGAGAGGCAGCAGCACGAGCGCTTCGGCCAGCACACGCCTGGGAAGGGACACCTCCCCAGGGTGACACCCGCCTGGGAAAGGAAGGCACCTCCCAGGTGACACCCGCCTGCAGCAAGGTCTCCCCAGGGTGACACCCGCCCAAAGGGAAGGGCACCTCCCGGGTGACACCCGCCTGGGAAAGGGGAAGGGACACCCTCCCCAGGGCGGCCACCCCAGTGGCGACACCTCCCCCAGGGTGACACCCGCCTGGGAAAGGGGAAGGGCACTCTCCTCAGGGTGGCACCCAAGCAATCGCTTCCAAGTGTCATGAGGCAGAAGTGCCAGGAGGAGACGCCTGAAACTTGCTTCCCAGAGTGGGTGTTCATGGAATTAAGCTACAACTTCTGTAAAAGATGAGCCAGCAAAATGACAAGGCAGCTGGGCATGGTGGGCTCATGCCTGTAATCCCAGCACCTCGAGAGGTCGAGGCAGGAGGATCACTTGAGCCCAGGAGTTCGAGACCAGTCTGGGCAACCCCAGAGACCCTGTCTTTACTCAAAAAAAAAAGAAAAATTAACTCCTGGGTGTGGTGGCACACGCCTGTGTCCCAGCTATCAGGAGGCTGGAGACAGGAGGATCATCTGAGCCCAGGAGTTTGGGCTGTGGAAGGAGGATGACTGCACCACTGTACTGCAACCAGGATGTGACAGCAGAGACCCTGACTCAAATAACAAAAATGACAAAGCACCTGAGGAAATCCAATTCAGGAGAGTCAGCCAAGAAATCTAACAAAATAAGCAAACTTAAACCCAGACAGAAAAAGAGTAATTAAAGAGGTCTTAGGATGACTGTTAGAATTTCCAAAGACATTAAGGAATGAGAGAAAAGCATTAATCAAAACGCGAAGTTTATGAATAACCAAACAATGCAAAACCAGATACTTAAAATAATTGGAAGAAAGTGTCCTAAATGTAAGATGCAGTCATTAACTGAAAACCAAGGCTAAGCAAGTGGCTCAAATTGCTGTCTGGATGTGGTTGAAGAGAGGACTTATTCCCCTGGAATGCAGAACCCAGGAGAATTTCCTGACACCCTCAGAATGGAAAGGAGATGAGAAACAGGAAAGACATTGTAACCCTGAGGGTCAATCGGAGGTCCCACCCGCCTCCAGTAGGATTTCCACATGGGGAAGCCACGCACTGAGAAACTAAGGACTGTCCAGATTTGTAGAAACACACAGGTGGTGTGGCCTTCACATCTGTAATCCCAGCACTTTGTGGGGGCCGAGGCAGGTGGATCACCTGAGGTCAGGGAGTTCGAGACCAGCTTGGCCAACA
>NC_044984.1:126732701-126773058 GCF_008728515.1 Papio anubis | reverse complement strand
TTGTTATTTTCCGATTCTTATCCATCCATCCCATTCCACCACTATCCATTCCATCCACCACTCATCCATCCATCCATTCCTTCCATCCATCCATCCACCATCTGTCCATCCATTCCACCATCCATGCATCCACCATCCATCCATCCACTTCCATCCATATCCATTCCATCCCTGTCCACCCATCCACCACCCTGTCCCTATCCATTCCTTTATCCATCCATCTACCTACTCATTCACCCACATCTAGCCACCATCTATCTACCCATGCATCCATCCACCCCCACTCACCACTCATCCATCCATCCATTCATTCATTTATCCAAATGCGATACCCGTTCATTTTGCCGAAGACACCATCGATCCATCCATCCTCCCACCCACTCATTGATCCACCCATCCATCCACTCGTCTACCCATCTATCCACCATTTAGCCATCAATCTGCAGTAGAACTGCCCCACCTAGCCACCATCTATCCCATGATTCTCTCACACTCATCCATCCACCCATCTGCATTAGTCCCTAGAATCAGCATGACTCTGTCTAGGCATTGTGCAAAAGCTGTGTCATAAGATGAGGAAAAACCTTAGAGGCCAAAGCAATCCCTGTGTTCCCAGCCCAGGCCTCCAGGAAAGGTTGGACCTGAGGTCCAGGCTGGCGGGCCCGGGCAGGCATCCTGACCCCAGGTTGTCTCACTGGTACAAACCCAAAAGTGCCAGTCAGCACCCTTTGGCAAAACAAATTTCCCCTTTAACAGCGCGGGGCTTCATGTATTCTCTGAAAATTGTGTGCATCCCTTTGTGAGAGATTTCTGATGAACCTGATTTTTAAAAGATTTACAATCTGCTCAGCGTGTCCCTGCCCCTGGAGCCCAGGCCTGTTTCGGGAAATGATAATTCCTCGGCTGGCTGTGGGCAGCATACCCTCTTGTCACACACATGCCTCGTTTATGCCAAGCAGTGATCCATCTTCAGGGCAGGATCTGCCTGGATTGCTCGCTGAAGGCCGTCCATCTCCCGGAAGCAGTGGGCATGTTCATCAACGTAGACGGAAACCGTCTCTTCCTGGATGCGGGCTGCAGATATACCCGGACGCAATGCAGGCGAGTGGCCACGGCGTTTCCTTGGGGCCAGCTGCTGTCAGACCCTCCTGCTCACCTCACCCAAACGCTGAACATCTCAGACAAGTAGAGAGAAACAGCGTCTTCCCTTCCAAATAGAGTGGTTTAAGAAGTGACCCAGCAGCACCAATGTCTGGGAGCTCCAAGAACCTCAAATTCCCAGACCCCACCTGGGACCTGTGGTCAAGAGCTCTGGGGGAGGCCCAGCATTTTGAGCTCTCAGGATGCCACCGATGGAGCGATCGAGACAGCAGAGCCAAGTGCCTGAGGCTTCTCGCGGTCCCACACAATCATCTGTCCTGAAGCCCACAATGTGCAGATGGCAGGAGCCACCTGGTGGCTTTTTCTTGTGATGTGCTTCTGTCCTCAGGGTGAGGCCCTCAGTTGGTCGTGAGGACTTTATACGGAACCAGACCGCTACGCTGTGACAGATGAAATGGTGGGAAGACGTTTCCTGTCAGCACCACAGACACATGGGGAACTCTCCCCTGCTGTTTCCGAGACCCAGCATAGAAACAAGAAATAAGATCCAGTTGTTTTAAAAGTTAAAGTAACATTAGAAAACAAGGTGAAATTCTCCGTAGCTCAGGAGGCCCGAAGCGTGAGTAGAGTGGCATGGAAGCCAGAGGTTCTAGGGACCATGGTGGGATAGGAGTGCTAGGCGTCGCAGCTCTGTCATCCCAATCCCGTGGGAGAGGAGTGCTGGAGTGTGCGGCCAGGATCACAAGCAGGAGAACTCAGGGTGGGGACCAGGCTCCTGAGGCGGAACAGACACACAAAACCCTCTGATGGATACAGGGGCTGCAGCCAAGTGTCCCACAGCCCGAGAGGCAGCAGCACGGCGGGCCAGCACACGCCTGGGAAGGGACACACTCCCAGGGTGAGGCACCCGCCTGGGGAGGGGAAGGGCACCTCCCAGGGTGACACCTGCCTGGGAAAGGGAAGGGCACCTCCCCAGGGTGACACCCCGCCTGGGAAGGGGAAGGGCACCTCCCCAGGGGTGACACCCGCCTGGGAGAAGGGGCAGCACCTCCCAGGGTGACACCCGCCTGGGAAGGGGAAGGGCACCTCCCCAGGGTGACACCCGCCTGGGAAAGGGGAAGGGACACCTCCCCAGGGTGACACCCGCCTGGGAAAGGGGAAGGGACACCTCCCCAGGGTGACACCCGCCTGGGAAAGGGGAAGGGGCACCTCCTCAGGGTGGCACCTGCCACCGGCTTCCATGTCATGAGGCAGAAGTGCCAGGAGGAGACGCTCTGAAACTTACTTCCCAGAGTGGGTGTTCATGGAATTAAGCTACAACTTCTGTAAAAGATGAGCGCTCAGCAAAATGACAAGGCAGCTGGGCATGGTGGCTCATGCCTGTAATCCCAGCACCTCGAGAGGTCGAGGCAGGAGGATCACTTGAGCCCAGGAGTTCAAGACCAGTCTGGGCAACCCTGTGAGACCCTGTCTTTACCAAAAAAAAAAAAAAAAGAAAAATTAACCTGGGTGTGGTGGCACACGCCTGTAGTCCCAGCTACTCAGGAGGCTGAGACAGGAGGATCATCTGAGCCCAGGAGTTTGGGGCTGTAGTGAGTGATGACTGTACCACTGTACTGCAACCAGGATGACAGCGAGACCCTGACTCAAATAAATAAAAATGACAAAGCACCTGAGGAAATCCAATTCCAGGAGAGTCAGCCAAGAAATCTAACAAAATAAGTGAATTTAAACCCAGAGACAGAAAAAGAGTAATTAAAGAGGTCTTAGGATGACTGTTAGAATTTCCAAAGACATTAAGGAATGAGAGAAAAGCATTAATCAAAAACGCGAGTTTATGAATCAAAATAATTATAAAAAACCAGATACGAAAAATACCCGTGGAAGAAAGTGTCCTAAATGTAAGATGCAGTCATTAACTGGAAAAACCAAGGCTAAGCAAGTGGCTCAAATTGCTGTCTGGATGTGGCTGAAGAGAGGACTTATTCCCTGGAATGCAGAACCAGGAGAATTTCCCGGGACACCCCTCAGAATGGAAAGGAGATGAGAAACAGGAAAGAGACATTGGTAACCCTGAGGGTCAATCGGAGGTCCCACCCGCCTCCAGTAGGATTTCCACATGGGGAAGCCACGCACTGAGAAACTAAGGACTGTCCAGATTTGTAGAAACACACAGGTGGTGGCTCACATCTGTAATCCCAGCACTTTGTGGGGGCCGAGGCAGGTGGATCACTTGAGGTCAGGAGTTCGAGACCAGCTTGGCCAACATGGTGAAATCCTGTCTCTACTAAAAGTACAAAAATTAGCTGGGTGTGGTGGCATGTGCCTGTAATCCCAGGTACTTGGGAGGCTGAGGCAGGAGAATTGCTTGAACCTGGGAGGTGGAGGTTGCAGTGAGCTGAGATCATGCCATTGGACTTCAGCCTGGTGACAGAGTGAGATTGTGTCAAAAAAAAAAAAAAAAAAAAAAAAAAGAAGGGCTGGGTGCAGTGGCTCATGCCTATAATCCTAGCACTTTGGGAAGCCGAGGCGGGCAGATCATGAGGTCAGGAGTTCAAGACCAGCCTGGCCAACATGGTGAAACCTGTCTCTACTAAAAACACAAAAATTAGCTGGGTGTGGTGGTGGGCACCTGTAATCCCAGGTACTCGGGAGGCTAAGGCAGGAGAATCGCTTGAACCCGGGAGGTGGAGCTTGCAGAGTGAGTTCTTGATCATGCCACTGCTGGCTCAGCCTGGGCAACAAGGTCAGGATGTCTCAAAAAAAAAAAAAAAAGGACAGAAAGCCTGAGATGGACAATGTATGCAACACCCCATAAAGGAAAGGAATCCACAAACGCACAAATGTCAGGGCTCTGTGATCAGAGGAACTTGGGGGCCCAGAAGCCCACCCCACAGCCGTTCGTGGTACCGTGCTGCTGGGTGACATCGGGTAAATGCAACCTGCACACATGGAATCGAATTTCAGCAAAAGGTTTCTCAAGTTCACATGAGAGAGTAAAAGCAAGAGAATAATAGGCAAGAAAGTCCTAAAATAGTAATGGGGACATGTTTAATCACTAGACATGCAGCTATTTTATAAATAATTGTATAAATAATAGCTTAGAGTAGAAAGCCCAAGACAGACAGTGGATTGAGTAAGCCTGTGACAAGGGCTGCTCTTCTGTTCACAGCTGAGGATAGAGATTTGATGAGTGGCCTGAGAAGGCGTCGTCCACCATCTTAAAACCCGATAAAGATCAGCAGCTTCCTCATGTGAAAACACACAGCTCCAAATGGATGAAAGCTTTTAATTTGAACAAAGAATTGTACGAGTATCAGAAAGATGTGCAGAGGGTCAAACAGGCTTCTCCAAGAACGACAGCAAAGGCACAGGCCATTAAAACACAGATACCAGGCCGGGCGCAGTGGCTCAAGACTGTGGCCCCAGCACTTGGGGAGGCCGAGGCAGGAGGATTGCTCGAGGCCAGGAGTTCAAGGCCAGCCTGGGCAACATGGTGAAACCCCATCTCCTCACAAAAAGTAGATACAGTTCACATTTACTAATTCCTGTGTATCAAAAACTCAACACCATAAAATGAAGCCAGACGAACGAGGAAAGCGCTTGGTCATACGCGCAGTTCCTGTCCCCAGGGCTAAGGGATCCTCACATGAACGAGCACACAAGGGGTGCTGCAAGCAGCAGCTGGCAAAGGAAGGAGGACACGCGGCTGACGATGCGCGGAGCACTCAGGCTCATTAGCCACAGAGGAAACACAGAGAAGCCGCAGAGGCACTTCCTGAGTACCTGTTGTGATTGCAAAAGTGACAATTATCACACTCAATCGGCTCCTGAGTGCTGCAAAACCTGGGACGCCACTTTCTCATGCACGACTGCGGAGGAGATACGAACGCTATGGACACACCCGCCACACAGCACACAACCCACCTACACAACCCACACCCCCACACACATACACCCCACACAACCCACACCACACATCCCACACTGTATACGGATCCACCGTGCGCTTCATGCCTTCGTGTCGCCCATGGTGCGTGCCGCTTCGCATCGCGTGCTTCGGATCTTCCGCACGCGCCCTCGTGATAACTGGATCGCCTGCGCTCTTTGCGCCACGTATTAACCTGGATCGCAAATTACGCTCGTTAGCCTGCCTGGATGGTCGCTTCATCTGCGCCCCCACTTTGCCAGTACGCCCATTACATGCGCCGCGCATTAACCACGCATTCGCCATAAATCCGCTTTGCCAGATCCATCACGCGCTGTGTCGCCAAATGCCTGGTCGAATGATACTGATTACGTCGAGGACGTGCCGCCACCTGATGCCGCATTTCAGGTGCATTGCGCTTATCCGGACGCCGCGCCGCCTGATGCGTCACGCTGTTGCGTGTCGCATAACATTACGCCGCTCGGTGCTTCATTGCTGATCCCGCTGATACGCCAGGTCGACGGTTGGCGTTCGCGCCGATTATTATCATGGGATAACGCCGTCAGACGTTGGCGCAGGCCATGCGATCGCCTGATTACGCCAGCCGCTCGATCGGTCAGGTATCTTTGCGCCTGATGGATGGCGCTCGGTCGCGTTATGGATCGCTTGCCTGCGTTATTTTGATGATGCTTCGATAGTCTTGCGCCGCCGCGTAATTCCTTCCGCTCGTTAACGTGCCCAGCATCATAGCCCGTCGCGTTAACGCGCGGTAGTCCATTATACGCGGTTGGCGATGGCAATCGCGCAGTGCGCCGTGCGCCCAGCGTGATATGATTCCATGCGCTCGGGTGCGGTGGGTCGCCTGTGCGCTTATTGCATTAACGCGCGCCGCGGCACCGTTGCGTGCGCTATCGCTTGCCGTATTCGTGTCATAAATGGATGCTGCTGTCACCTGAATCCCATCGTCTTGCATGCCACTGCCACCACCATACCACCCCATACCATACCCCCATACACTAGCCATATACCCCTCCACATATACTATACCTATAACCACACCACACTGTACATACCATCCCCACACCACACATACATCACATTATACACACCCACAGCTTTTTGGAGTTAACAAAATTATTATTATAAATCCATGAAAATATGCGTTTCCTGAGTAATTTCATTTCTAGAAATTCAGCCTGAGGAAATGGTTAGGGTGCGAGGAGGGCCAGACTTACAGGAAGAGTCGTTTCATGTGGATGGATTCAGAGGCACCCAATGGCCCCAAGCTCGTCAGCAGAACCCCTGGGCACCGGTGTGCAGCTGTGCATGGTGCCGTCCCCAAACGCATGTGTGGGGAAGTGCACTGCGCAAAGGCCCGCGACCCGCTCCCCGGCCCAGCTCCCCAGCCCTGCTGGCCACAGCTCCCTCCGAAGCCTGTGCCTGTGAAAGCACCACCACAGGCCGCGTTACACCCGGGCACAATCCTGCACCACAGACAGCGTCTGACAGACGCAGACGAGCTCCAGTGAGGTGCACGTCTCGGCACGGACGGAGGCAGAATTGTGGGCGATTTTTATTGTGTTCTAGTTAACTTATATCCAGTGTTTTTCCATCTAAAACAGTACAGAAGAAAAATGGTATTTAAGGAATGTCTGCACGTGATGAAAATTAGCATTTATTGCACGCTTGCTGTATCCCAGGCACTGAGAACCCCACTGCGTTTAATCCTAAAAGAGCACCAGGGGTGTAGTCTGTAGTTGTATTTTTATCCTTAGTGACAGATGGGGAAATGGAGGCTCGGAGACTCGGGGCTCAGAGGCAGCCCTGCTGGTTAATGGGCAGAGGCAGGGTCCAAAGGCAATGTGGAGGGGTCTTCTGAAGACCGTGCTCAGCGGGGCTTCTCCACAGGGAGGTGCAAATGGACAGAGACCTCCTCGTCCCCACACCTCCTTGCTCCGAGCCTCAGCTTCCCCATCCGTCTCCTCCCTGCAGCCTGGAGGCCTGGTTGACCTGCTGAGGTTGAGCAGGGGCCGTGGGCAGGTGAAGGGCCCGCCTTGTAGCCACAGCCGCCTCGGTGGTCTGCTGGGGAGCGGGGTGCCGGACTTGGTGAGGATGCCACATGTGGCCCCGGCGGGGGGATGGGAGCAGCCAACCACCTGTGGCTGGAACAAGCCTTGGAGAAAGCAGCTCTAGAGACAGGAACAGGCCTCAGTCTCTCTCCAGCCTCTCCCTCTGCCTTCCACTCACTCAGAAAGGAGACACCCCTGGCTCCCTCTGCCCCTGGCGCTCCCTTTCCCTGAATGTGGGCCGCGGGGCAGCCGGGCAGCACCTCCTCACTCCCTCCCCAGAGGAAGGGTGATGCCTTTCTGTCTCTGGTGAGACAGGGCTTATTAACAGGACCTTGTGAGAACTCACCCCCTTGGAGAATCGCAAAAGCCACCCCCAGGCCCCAGACGCTCTGATGCTCACACAGCCCCCCAGCTGGGTGAGGTCTCGAGGGTCCGGGGTCCAGGAGGTGCCTATCCGTGCGCGAGTGGAGGTTTTCTTGTAACACCCTGAGGAGCAGCAAGTCTGAATGTTTCAAGACAGAGACGCAAACGATTTCCAATTTCCACTCTGCAGACAGCCTTCCCGGCCCGACTCTCACACTTGATTTCATCCTGACCTTTATTAAGCGTAATGGATGCGATGGACTCATTTGCTTCTAACTGGCTCTAGCACTTTCCTCATTAGATGAGGAGCAGCTGGCGTTTCTACCGTTGCAGAAACGTAAATTAGCCCCAAGACGGGAGAATTCCTCCTCTAATTGCGCTGAATTGATTAGAGAGGCCGCCGGTGTGGATGGGTTAGACTCGGGTGCGCGGGAGCTGGGGCCAGAACACATGGCCACATGGTCCTGGAGCAGACGCCTGTGCCAGTGCATGGGCTGGGGGCTGCCCTCCCCTGGGCATGTACCAGTCTCAGGGCCACAGAGCTTTGTCCTTGCTGATCCCTCTGCTGGAACACTGTTCCCTGCAGCTGCCTCTGCTTCTCCATCCTGGCTCACAGGTCGCTGCTCCGCGCACCGTTCCCTGGTCTTCTCCCCACTTAGGCCTCTCCCCGCAGGTGGAGCCCACGCCCCGGGTCCTCCCGGGTCACCTCGGGCAAGCCCCACAAGGCGCACGCTTTGTCTGCTTTGCTCTCCGTGGAACCCGAGCCCAGAGCAGCCTCCAGCACCTGAACTCACTCAGAAGGAATCTGTTCAGCCAATGAATAACTCGCTTCCCTTTGACGCCCCACCCGTCCTGCCCTGGCACGAGCACTGCGGAGAGACTATCCCGATGACTCATCTGTTCATTCACTAACACCCCGACACCGGCCACACCCTGCTGCAGGCCTTGGGGCCACACTCGCAGGCACAGCACTGCAGCAAGTTCTGCTCTCACGAGCACACATGTCGGGACCGGGCTGGGAGAGAGGCTGCCTAGGCCTCAGCGGGGCTGTCCCCACCCTTCTCGGGCCACACGGCCGGCATGGTTGGCAAGTTCTTAGCTGGGAAGCCACCAGCCTCTCCCCGAGTCCCAGGTGAGACGGAAATCATGGTCACCGGCATCTATGAAGCACCAACTCGGTGCCAGGCACAGGGTTCAGGGCACCACAGGTGTTCACTGGTTTAATCCTAATAAAGGAATCCTTTCTCCGACAAGGAAGCTGAGGCTGGGAGAAGCCAGGAGCTTGCCCAAGGTCACCGTCCGTCGGGGGTGGAGTCACAGGCTCTCGGCCCCATCTCAGCCACCTGCCTCTGCTGAACAAGCAAAGAACAGTGAAATAAAGAACGCACATTCCCGACCCTTCTGCCAGGCCGACCTGGGTCCCGGCGCCGCCCCCTTGAGCCTGGGCGGGCGTGTGGCTGCGTCCATCAACAGTCACCACCGGGTCATCCAAGGCGGGCCATGGAGGGCACCGTAACTCCAGCCTGGGCCACCAGAATTCACGTGCTGCCAGGAAGCCCAGCTGTGGAGAGGCTGCGCACAGCCACCTGCCCCAGCTGAACCCCCCGGAGGCCACGCGTCCCCTGCCGCCATGTGTGTGCGTGCACCTTGCTGGACGTCCCGCCGGCGAGCCTTGTGATGGGGGCCGCCGCACAGGACAGCAACCGACCTTCCCGAGTTCCTGACCCCCAAGATTGTGAGCAAAATGAAACGGTCACGTTAAGCCACTAAACTATGGGGTGATCTGCTACGAGGCAAAAGGAGCTGGGATACAAACGACTGCAGGGGGGCGGTGGTGGGTCCGTGGGCACCTGGCGTTCGCTGCTGGATCGACGGGCACAGAAAAGGCCCCATGACCCACGCGGGCTGGGGAGCCCTGTTAATCCGTCCACTGCCAAGGCCACGCCGCCTGGCCCTTGTGGCGGGGGAGCCCTCATGGAGTGGACGAGAAGGCTGCCTGGGCAGGACCCCTTCCCCACAGCCCTTGAATCAGAAGGGTGAGGCCCTGTCCTCCTGTAGCTGGGACAAGGCATATTTTGGCAGGGAGGGGCTGGCTGATAGCCGCACCGGGGGCTGAGGTGTGTGTTAACGGGTTAACAATCCGGGTTAACGGATTGATCTGTTGGTGCCTGAAATTCTTCAGCCCACATTGCCACACCACAGGCCACTGCAGGGCTTCTAACCTCCATTCGGGACGTCTTTGCGAGCCTCTGCTGAGCCTCATGCTCTTCTGGGCACTGGGAAAATAGTGACAGAGGCTCACCCTAGTGCCACACACTCAATGGTGTGAGAGGAGAGACAGCTGGAGTTCTAGTGCGTCACACACTTCCATGGCGGAGACAGAGATTGTGCGCGGAGTCTCGAACCACACCCCATGATGGAGGACAGACAGCGTGGAGTTCTTAGTGCCAATAATGAATCGATGAGAGTATGGAGTTGGAATGGAGTGGGGTGAGGAGCTGGAGGTGGAAGGGAATGGAAGACCCGGAATCAGCCTAAATGGGAAGAAAGAAACAAGATTTGAACCCAGGGTCCCAGGAGGTGGAGGACAGGAAGGAGGAAAGAAAGAACTGGAGGCTGGGCACAGTGGAATGGATCTGAGCCAACAGGGAATGGGTGTGGAGTCGGGAAGGGGAGACCCTCGCCTGCCACCACTTCCATGGCAGCCAGAGCCAGTCGCTCAGCTGGGGCCTGTGTCCCTGGCTGCCCCTCCCCCCGTGGCCCTGGTGGCCAGTCCCTCGGGATAGGGCGGGAGGTCTCCTGGGCTGGAGTTCAACCCTCAGGACAGGGCGGGAGGTCCCCTGGGCTGGAATTCAACCTCGACAGGGCGGAGGTTCCCTGGGCTGGAATTCAACCTCGACAGGTGGGAGGCGATCCCTAAACCCACCCCACTCCCAAACTGATTCTCCGTGAATAAATCAGCAATGACAGTCCCAATAAATTGTGCCAGCTGCTCTCCCAAGCTCCAGCAGGACAGCTGCTGGTGGGAGCGGGGCCACGGCCCTGGGTGGGGACGCGGTGTGGCTCAATAGCCAAGGGAGCCACATCCAGTGTGGGGGCTGCGGGCTCCAGGCCTGATGTCTCCGGAGGGGGCCTCGGAACCAAAGGGGAAGACAGCACAGCCTCTGCAGACTTCCCCGAGGCCCCGTGGCACCTGTCACCATGGCTGCCAGGCAGTCAGCTCTGCGAAATTACCACAGACATGGGGGGACGGCGTCTCTCCCTCCCCCAGCCCTTTCCCCTCCCTTCCTTCCCGCTTTCTCCTTTCTTTTTTTTGAGACGGAGTTCGCTCTGTCAGCCCAGGCTGGAGTGTAGTGGCCGACCTCGGCCAAGCTCACTGCAAGCTCCGGGCCTCCCGGGTTCACGCATTCTCCTGCCTCAGCCTCCTGAGTAGCTGGGACTACAGGCGCCCGCTTTCTACCTGCCCTCGCTGGCTTTGGGTAGACGGGTTTCACCGTTAGTTGCCAGGATGGTCTCTCGGACCTCCTGACCTCGTGATCCGCCTGCCTCGGCCTCCCAAAGTGCTGGGATTACAGGCTTGAGCCATCACCAGCCCGCCTCTCCTTTCTTCTATCTTTACCTTCAAGTTCCAAACTTGCACTTTGATTTCCTTCAAAAGAGTTCACCCCTATCTGTACCTGGTTAAAAGAATCAGCGAAAACCAAAGCCATCCTGAAGATCACCCGGCCTTGAAAGGTGCAAGGTTTCAGGGCATCAAGCCTGGCCTCTGCCAGCCACACCTCCTGGGGGTCTCCTGTGTCTGTCTTGCTGTGCCTCCCACTCCTGCTGTGGTGATCCCTTGTATTCATCCTGGGCATGACCGTTTGCCCAGGGTTGGTGCAGCCACAGCCTTTGTGGCATCAGGACAGGAAGGCCGTCTGGGCACTGGTCGTGTGGCCTCCCACAGCCTGGCTTCCTCTCGCAGGCCCCATGGCTGTCCTCCTCATTCCATCTGGTAACCCGTGAGTCCTGGATCTCAGGGTGCTCCATGGGCCAAGTGGGATTCCTGTCCTTTCTCCACTGCTGCATGTACAGCATCAGTCCTCAGGCACCTGCACTCCAGACGTCCTGGGTGGGCAGCGCCTCCCCTCATGCCAACTTCTCCTTCAACAGACCAGAGAGTGGGCTCAGGGGGGCCCCACAGACCCGGGAAGGTAGGCTAATTCTTGGGGAAACAGAGTTGGGTTCATAGGGCAGTCGTTGTTGGTCTCTGCCCAGACCCCGCTGTCTTTACCTGGCTCCCACCCAGGCCCGGGTTCTGTTTGCTTTCCCACTGGCCATCCCCAATGAAAAGCTGCACAGTTCCCCACTCTGCCCCCTCAGTCCCTAACTGTGGGTCCTTCCTTGCTGTCCTCCGCTCCTGACCCCCACGTCCATCATGTTTCCTTCACCCACCAAGACTCAGCACTTGTCCTCCTGTGGAAGGCCTCACCGCCAGTGATTGGGACAGTTAACATCATAAGTCAACATCAACCACCACCACCACTGGCCACCAATTCATTAAACGCCCTCCATCAATCACTGTCCCTTGCTAGCTTTGCATCCTAAATATTTATTATTGAAGAGGTCTCCAGGTTCACACCCCACAAGAAAGAAAGTTCACCCCACTGGGCTCAACGGGAAAGATGTTAATGAAGGGAAGCTTTAGGGATGTGTGGTCAGGGTCATGGGGGACAGATACGCAACCAGGGGCGGCAGTTCTCACAGCAGTGTGGCCCTCGGGGCCGCCACTGACACGGAAGCCTAACAGCCATGGAAGCCCACAGGCTGTGTTGGGAGCAGGGAAGGAGCTTGGGGACTGGAAAGACAGAATGGAATGAAGGAAGGGAGATGGGCTGGACGGGGGTGGATGGGGTGGATGGATGGATGGATGGGTGTGGATGTGTGGTGGATGAATGGACGGGATGTGGAGGGGCTGGAGGGGCGGTGGATGGAAGGATGGATGGAATGGGAGTGGAAGGAATGGGGGATGGCTGGATGGATGGACGGATGGATGGACTGGACGGGGGTGGATAAATGGATGGAATGGAGGGAGGATGGATGGAGGATGGAATGGGATGGAAGGATGGATGGATGGCTGGACGGGGGGCCGAACACCAAGGTGAAAACTGCCACGCCCCCAGGACGGGGGAGAGGTCGGGGGAGAGGTCGGGGAGGTCAGGAGGTCAGCTGGGGGAAGAGCAAATGCCCGGCGTGGCCACAGCTGTGCCTTGTCAGAGGACGAAGGTGGAAAGAACCAGCGGTCACACAGGCTGCCCCGCCCCTCGAGGAGTCAGGCTGTCAGAAAGGCCCCTGTGCTGGCCGGGCGCGGTGGCTCACACCTGGAATCCCAGCACTGTGGCAGGCTGAGGCGGGTGGATCACCTGAGCTCAGGAGTTCGAGACCAGCCTGACCGACAGGGTGAAACCTCGTCTCTACTAAAAGCACAAAAATTAACCGGGCATGGTGGCACATGCCTGTAGTCCCAGCTACTCGGGAGGCTGAGGCAGGAGAATCACTTGAACTCGGGAGGTGGAGGTTGCAGTGAGCCGAGATCGCGCCACTGCACTCCAGCCTGGGCGACAGGGCGAGACTCTGTCTCAAAATATAAAAAAAGAAAAAAGAAAGGCCCCTGTGTCATGGAGACTGGAGGGAAGCTCTCCGACGGCTACAGCCAGGGTCCCTGACCCTTGCACGCCACACGGGTTCACTGTCGTCCCGGCTTTGCTCTGAGCCTGGGATGTGCCATGACCCAGCCTCCTGGCCTCTCACTGCAGCTGGGTTTGGCCCACGGAGCCAATTTTGTTTGGAGGGGGAGGTGGGGGCATTTCTCCCCTGGGCCCCTCCTGCATAGGTCAGTTGTCTTCTGCTGACAGTGGCTCTGTCCCCGGGACCACATCTGCTGGGTGCCCTCCACCCCAGGGCTCCCGTCCTCCCTCACTCTCCAGCCTCGGTGGCGGCTGTGCGCTGCCCGTCCCCGGCACCCTCCCCAGGCTGTCCTCCTCAGTCTCTGCAGTGCGCTCTGTCCCTCTGAGGGCCTCGGCTTTCTTAGGGCCCTGACCCGCTGGCTGGCCTCCTGCCCTGCAGGGTGAGCATCGGGGGAGATGGTGAGAGAAGCCGACACCCACGTGGGTGTGTTCAATCCACAGCTGAGGTCTGGTGTTTAACGATCACAACAGTTAAGGGAAGTCAGAATATTAAAGAGCCTGCCAGATTAACTTCCAGCTTCCATTAAAAAAATGTGTAATTGAGGATTGATTCTAGATGTGCAATTTAAAATCAGACAGGATGAGAGGATTAAAGGCACCGACAAACAGTCCTGACGTGCTTCACAGAATTCCAGATCTGGTCTCAATTCAATTTACTAAACTAGAATTTTTAAAGCACTTGGTCGGGCGGATTTCTGGTATGAAATCAGGTATTCAAAATGATTAAAAGAAAATAAACATTACATTTTTGAGTGCCGTTTTTAACAGGCTCCAGGGACTTTAATTAACTAAAGGCACAAAAGCAGTGAATTGCTGTTTCACAGTATTATTATTATTTTATTTTATTATACATTTTTTGAGATGGAGTCTCACTCTGTCACCCAGACTGGAGTGCAGTGGCGCAATCTCAGCTCACTGCAATTTCCACCTCCCAGGTTCAAGCGATTCTCCTGCCTCAGCCTCCTAAGTAGCTGGGTTTACAGGCATGCGCCATCACCACTGGTTAATTTTTGTATTTTTAGAACAGATAGGGTTTTACCATATTGGTCAGGGTGGTCTCGAACTTCTGACCTCGTGATGCGCCTGCCTCGGGCTCCCACAGTGCTGGGATTACAGGCGGGAGCCACGGTGCCCGGCCTCACGGTATTATTTAATCTGCCCAACCTGAGTCAAACAATCGTAGCCACGGGGAAAGAGGCCGTTTTATTGATTGAATTTGTTTCCATGATAGTACAATCTTTAAGGTGAACGGCAAGCTTACAGCACATAGGTTTTGAAAGGTGCAACTTAATAAACTATATATAAATTTTTAAAACTAGCCTTAAATCTTTTCTGTGAATAGAAGCCCCATGGGCAAAACACAAAGGAAACCAAACGAACCTCCAAAATAAAAATCCCATAACCTCCAAAATAAAAAACAAAGAAGCAGAAGGCTGGCCGAGCTCAGAGCCTCACACAACACAGTCCCTGGAGGTGCGGCCTGGCCTGAGGGCCGTGACGTCTCCGTGCGCTGCAGGAGCCGCTCTGCCACCGCGGTGCCAAAAGCAGATGCTGCTCGGGGATTCCTGGGCCAGGAGTCCTGCTCCGGGGACATTCCCAGCTCAGCCTCCTCAGACGCGATTTTCTCTTCTGTGAAGTGGGAACGTGAGTGGGGCCCATCTGCCCAGGGGCGTGGGGAGGATTAGCCGGGGTACGGAAGGAAAGGCACTCGGGTAGGGCCTGGCACATCGTCCACGCCCGCTGTTGGGTGACACGGATGCCGGTTAGTTCACACCGTGGCAGGTGCTGTGGGACCATGGTTTATGTGCCTTGTGACTCTCCTGCCCTCCGTGGGGCAGGCTGCGGCCCCATTTACACCGACGGAAACTGTCTCAGGCAGAGGCAGAGCAGGGGGAGGGCTGCACACTGTGGGACGCCCTCTGTTCCCCTGGGCCCCCCACTCACCCACCCAGGGTGGGAGCTGCTTGCTGAGGGCGGGTCCGAAATGGATGCGTCTGGATGAGCTGCTGCCGCCTAACGAGCTGTCTGGACCATGGGGCCGGACGCATCTGCCGCTTCTGTTAGGAGCACGGATTCTGTGGGTCACACACATGGAAAGGCCAGAGCGGGGACGACATCTTGCCTGTGGCGTCTGCGCTTCTGCTGGGAAGACTCGGAGGCTGGGGCCAGAATCCCCTGGAAGCTCCTTCATGTCCCTCTGGCTGTCGGCTGTGACCTTGGCGAGGGCGGGGCAGAACCCCTGGTCCCGTCTCTACCCGGCTGATGGGCTTCCTCACAGGAGGGCATCCCGGAGGTTCTGGGAGCACGAGGCGGAGGCTGTGTGTGGATTACGGCCCAGCCTCGAGGGTCACTCGGCACGGAGCCAGCTGAGCCCTACAGTGGACGGTCGCTCGGGCCGGCCCAGACTCACGGCGGAGGGGCCAGGCACTGTCTCTGCAGTCAGGGTGCGCGGACGAGGAGCGTGTGGGCCATGCAGTGGGAGAGCCTGCGGGTTGGGTGTGTCTGGTGGCCGCCTCGGAAGGCCCCGTCCACACAGTGTGTGCGTGGCGCAGTGACGTGGTCAGACTCGAGGCTGCTGCGTCTCTCCTGGGTCAGGCACCGGAGGGACCCAGGCACTGGTTGGTGTTCAGGGACCTGGTGTGACCCGGGAGTTACAAACACCAGGTGAAGCACCTGCACTGAGGGCCGCCCCTGGCGTCTGCGGCAGAGACGGTGCCACCACCATTTTTCACTGTGTCTTCTTCCCGCTGTTGGCATTAGGAACCCCCAAGTGCTTGTAAATGAAAGTGCCTGCGTCCACGTTACACGTCCCTACTCCGCATCTGAATGTACCACGTTACGGGTCCCTTCTCCGCATCTGAATGCGCCACGTTACAGGTCCCTTCTCCACATCTGAATGTACCTGCGTCCACGTTACACGTCCCTTCTCCGCATCTGAATGTACCACGTTACACGTCCCTTCTCCGCATCTGAATGTACCACGTTACACGTCCCTTCTCCGCATCTGAATGTGCCACATTACAGGTCCCTTCTCCGCATCTGAATGTGCCTGCGTCCATGTTACAGGTCCCTTCTCCACGTGTCCCATGTGACCGCACGTTTTCCGGGCTGGACCCACAGGCTAGAGTATTTGGTGACAGCCTCTGGCCTTCAAGGCCGCTCCTGTGAGCCGTGGTCAGGTGGTCCTATCTGGTTGGTTGCACCACGTCTCACAGGCTTCTGTGTCTCCCGGGACTGGACCCAGCACCCTGGGCCCCCAGATCTTCAGCCTGGAGGGGCCCTGAGGCTGTCATGGCACCCACTGCCCTCCGGACTCTCGGGAGACCCAGGGGATTAGCGGTGAACAGCCAGGAAAGGCCTCCGTGCTTGGGCGTTCCCAGGCATGGGCCTGGGAAACCCGGGTGCACAGGGCAAGTTCTCTGTCGTGGCTCCACTCTCGGGTCCCCAGAGCCACTGAGCCAAGCCCCCTGCTTCCCCTGGGCCGGACACTGCTTCCTCGGGCTTCCCACTTCTTCAGGAAGTTCAGCTTCAGGACTGCAAGGTGGAAACAGAATCGGCTTCTCCTCCTTCATCCCCGGGTCCCTCCAGAGGCTCCAGTGCTCCCTACTCAGATCCTAACTCATCACAACCACACAGCAACACACAGCACATCTCTATTAGGAAGAAACTGTGCCCTAAAAAAACATGCTGGAGGCTGAACCCCCGACACTCAGAATGTCGTCTTATTTGGAAATAGGGTCTCTGCCATGATAACTAGTTAAAATGGGGTTGTCAGGGTGGGCCCTGTCCAGTGTGACTGGTGCGCTTATAAAGAGGGGAAGACAAGCCCGGAGGGAAGATGATGGCGGACACTGGGGGAAGATGGCAGCCGGTGCCTGGGGCAGCGAACCCGGGAACGCTGGGCAGCCCGCAGCACCTGAAGCTGGAAGGGGTAGGATGGATCCTCCCCGGAGCCTCTGACCGCCTGGCCCTGCCCCCGCCTGGATTTCAGCCTTCCAGACTCCAGAGCAGTGAGAGGATGAATCCCTGTGGCTGTAATCCCCGCAGTCTTTGCTATTTTGTTCCTGCCACCCCCGAGACGAACACGCCCAGGATCTGCGAATCCTGCACTGACCTCCAGGGCAGCACCTCCGTGTTAGAGACGGGGCTGACTAGCGGTGACAGACCCAGACCAGCTGGGGCTTAGCTCCCGCCTGGGTGCCCCGGCTCAGACACACCCATTCTGCCTCCGTGGGGTCCCTGTGAAGGGGGCTCACTGACCCCGGGCAGGCGCCTGCAGGGCCATGGGGGCAAAGAAACTGCATGGGCAGCACCTGGCTCACGGCAGGGACTTGGCTGCCAGCGAGTCTCACACACCCGGCCTCAAAAGCTTCACAGCAACCCCTGCAGGAAGGGGGTTCTCCAAGCGGCGTCCTCGGCACCCCACACCACACACAGCCTTTGAAAGCCTCTGCCACGAGGCCTGCACAGCTCTCATCAAGCCTCCTTTCACGGCTCGCCGAGCCCTGCCTGGTGTGACGAAGCCCTCAACGGAGGCAGTAGATTGGGCCGCGCCATCTCTAAGTCCAAACCCAATTTTATCTCTTTTCAGAATAAAATGATGCGTTGAACTTTTCTGCACAAAATACTCAGAAAGCAGATGGGGCAGCAGAGCCACGCTGGCGGATGGAGCCCCAGGCCCTCCTCGCGCCCCGGCCTCTCCGGCACAGTGACGGTGCCTGGGGCCTGCTCGGGGCTCTCTGTGACCCTGGCCAGCAACAAGCACCCCCTCCGGTTAAGCTGCAGCCTGAGATCCACGCTGCCCGGCAGGGGCTCTGGGGGCCGCAGGGCTGGTCCTGTGACAAGTGGGGGATTCCCAGGTCCTCCAGGCTCCTAGCACTCCACGTCTGGAAGCAGTGTCTCCTCACCTCGGTGGGCACAGCTATTTCCCAGCTGCACAGGCCCAACTGCAGGGCCTCCTGTGACCCCTACACCCCCTCGTTCCAACCACAAACCGCACGGAATTCATCCCCCTCACCCCCGTCTCCCTCCTCCCTGGTGGCCCGGAGCCCAGGTCTCCTGGCTCTGACTCGGGGTGAGGTCTCCAGACCCCCTGCGGTCTGTCCTCTGCCACCCCAGGAATCACAGAGGCCACAGGGGTCCCTGGAGGAGGACGCTGGGCCCACTCCAAGCTCCACCTCCCATTCCACCTGTAGCAGGAGTGGGTGGTACTGAGACGGCCCCAGGCCCTGCCTGCCCACCGCCTCCATTTCTTCCCTGCCCACTGCGGCTGCACCAGCCTCCGGCCTCTGGAGCAGCCGGGCCCTGAGCACAGTGCCACGAAGCCCCTGCCCCGCAGGGCGAGGGCCAGTCTGAGCTGAGGGGGTCCAGGAGGAGAACGAACTCGGCCACTCTGGATTCCCTCATTCGTAACTCAGCTTCTTCCAGAACTTTCCATCAGTTCCCTAAGCCACCGTGGGAGGTTTGAAATGGGGAAGAGGGTGGGACGGAGGGGCGGAGGCTCATGGTTCTCCCTCTGGGACAGGCCTCACTGGGTGGCCGGGCGGGCAGCCAGGGGGAGCCTGCTGGGCTGGCCTGGGCCTCCTGTGTTCCTGGAAGGCGTGGGGCATGGAGCTGAGACCTGCCCTCCGCAGGCCCCCAGTTCTACACAGGCCTTCCCAGCTGCACCCCAAGGGCCCCCCAGTACTACACAGGCTGCACCCCAGGTCCCTGCCATGGCTCCTCATGGGGACCCCAGGCACCCCCACCTCCCTCTGCACCCTGCCCTCCACAATGAGCCAAGACAGAGGCACAGAGGACGGCTTGGGGTCACCACCACTGCCCCCGCCCTCTGTGCCGAAGGACTCACTTTTCTAAGGTCCCAATCCATTGTCGCCTGGGGGCAATTCACATAACAGCAAAACACAGGGCTTGAAAAATAAAGTAGACGTGGGAAATGCCATCTTTTGTGATTCTACAGAATTTCTCAGCAACATTGCCACCAAACTTCTAGCGAGACTCAGGGTAGCCCCTTCTCTCTGTTCCCAACTCCAGCTCAGGGGCCGTGGGGGCCTTGGCTGCCCAGCTTGGCTTCCAGCTGCCTCGGCCCAGGCTCCGGAGAGGCCTCAGTGCTCTGAGCAGGAGCCCTGGACCTTACCCTGTCCCTAGACAGTGGTCGCACTTGCCTTCACCCCATCCCCAGATGCCACAGCCGCACTTGCCCTCACCCCCACCCCGTCCCGTCCCCGGATGCTATGGCCTCTTCGCCCTCACCCCATCCCCAGACGCTGCGGCCTTACTCACCCTCACCCCGTCCCTAGACACTGCGGCCGCACTCACCCTCACCCCGTCCCCAGACGCCGCGGCCGCACTCGCCCACACCCCCACCCCGTCCTGTCCCCGGATGCTATGACCTCTTCGCCCTCACCCCATCCCCAGACGCCGCGGCCGCACTCACCCTCACCCCGTCCCCAGACACCGCGGCCGCATTCGCCCTCACCCTGTCCTCAGATGCCACGGCCTCACTCAGCCTCACTCTGTCCCCAGACACCGTGACCACACTCACCCTCATGCCCAGCTCTACGTTCTCGCCACCGTACACCTCCATGCCAGGGTCTAGCAGCCCAATGTCTCCGAAGTACTCGCGGTCCACCACGAAGGAGCAGCCGATCATGGCCGGGGTCCTGGGAGGCAGAGATGGCGGCGTGAGGACCTCGCTGTGCAGGCCTGAGCCCTGCCTGCGGGGCCATGAGCCAGGAGAGCCTGGGAGATCCCGCCACCCCTCCCTGCTGTGCCTCCTCCCTGTGCACTCAGGTCCCTGTGCCCAAGGTGAGGGGCTGCTGCTCCTCCAGCCGTCAGGACTTGAGTCCCTGGAGCCTGGTGAAGCACTCAGCCCAGACAGCGTCCAAACACTGAACACCAATAGATGACAGAAACTGCATTGAATTCAGCTTAGTGTAGAGGTTTAAAAAAGAAGATCAGTTGGCTCACGCCTGTTATCCCAGCACTTAGGGAGGCTGAGGCAGGAGGATCACTGGAGCCTGGGAAGTTGAGGCTGCAGTGAGCGGCTATTGTACCACTACACTCCAGCCTGGACAACAGAGTGAGATCCTGTCTCCCCTCTCCCCTGAAAAAAAGATCTGTTTACCTAAGGAGCCCTGTGGTTGCCTTGAACATCATTTCCCAAGCTCGAGTGAGTCACTTGCCCACCTCCCCCATGCTTCATCCTAACTGTGTATCAGGAACCAGGGCTGCACTGGGCAGTTGCATAGGTTGTGCACTGCTCAACTCCACAGAGCCCTGTCAATGGCAGACTCTGAACACCACAGCTTGGAACTGCAAGTACACAGCCTGTGTAGCTACGTGTAACAGATTGCCAGCTGTACTATGCTTCCTGTAATAATTCTAAAATGTCAGCTGACTTAGCCTGGCCCCATCTCTGTGAAATCATGCATTGGTATGCTAGTTTTATTTTTTCTGATATGTATTGAGAGTGCCTTGGAGCTGCAAATCCCCCAGGAAGAGGCCGCATGGACAGCAGTGGTGAAGGCAGGATCTGCAGAGTGGAGCGGGAGGATAAGCTGGTGTGCCGTTGTGGGTGATGCCGCGGGCTCATTCATTCATCCCTCTTGGCTTTCTACTGGGTGCCTGGAAGGTGGCAGGGATTGAAAAAGAGGCAAGAAAGCCACATCTCCAGCAAGGAGCAGGCAGAGTCTGTGTGTTGTAAGGAAGGAGGAACTTCTCATCTTTGCTGAAATATTTTGCCTCAAAACAATTTCCATGTCCATGGAGGGCTTCATTTCTTCCGAGGCCTCAGGAGCTGTCAGAGGAAGCAGCAAAGCCTCAGGCTGTCCCCAGATGCCACGGCAGGCCGGCCAAAGGCCCCCGCAGCCACGGTCAAGGCCAAGGCCGCCCTGCAGGCCTTGAGCTTCTCCGATCCTCCTCTACGTGTCAGTGCATTCTTCCACAAAAACAACAGCAAAAAGTTGGCCTCTGTCATAATTTAAAAGAAGCAATTCTGTCCCCAATGACTTAGCCGTCAGGAATAAATGCCCATCAATTGTCCAAGAATAACAGGAGCATTAAAAAGAGATTATCCTTTTCTTTGTGCAAACATCCAATTTGTTCTGTCATTAGATTTCGGCCACAAACCTAACAGTGATGAAATTTTAATACCCTTTTTGATTTTTAATAGCAACGTTTGATTGGGTAAGTTATAGCTCATCGCTTACGACAGGTATCTCTCCCGTTTTCTTAACAACAACAATCATCTCGGGGTGATCTCTGATGAAGTGAAGAGCCAGCCAGATCCTCTGCCACGTCTGTTGTAGGGTAGTGTCGTTTCATTATTGCTCAGGGTTCTAAAATAAACTCACGAGACAAGGGAGGCAGCACCAGCTGGAACCGGATTGACCTGCCCGAGAAATGCTTGCGGTGATTACGGAAAAAGGCAGGGCGGAGGGTTCTGAGGCTCGCGTGGGAGTGCCTGTCACCGTGGAGACAGCCTTCCCTCGGGGCGGTTTTGCCGCACGCGGGGCACAGGAGTGCAGGGTGGAGGCCCCAGGTCCTGCCTGCTGGAGCTGCTCTGCCCAACGCCCGCGCCCGCCCTCCGGTTCTCAGCTTCCAGGGCCTTAGTCCAGCCGGACGCCTCTCGTTCTTGTTAGCATCAGAAGTGAGTCAGCCCGGCAGCCACGGAGGGACAGGTGGATACATGGAGAGTGGTCCGTCCAGGCTGTGGACCGCGATTCCGGTGGAAGGAGTGAGGCTGACACGGGTTGAGACGTGGAGGAACCTTGGAAACGTGGCACCGAGGGCAGGGAGCCAGGTGCAAGAGGCCGTCCCCCGTCTGCATGCAAGGAACAGAAGAGGCAACTCCACGGGGGCAGGAAGTGGATCGTGGAGGCAGGGGCTGGGGCCGGGGGAGGGGAGTCCACGGGGGCAGGAAGTGGATCGTGGAGGCAGGGGCTGGGGCGGGGGGAGGGGAGTCCACGGGGGCAGGAAGTGGATCGTGGAGGCAGGGGCTGGGGCGGGGGAGGGGAGTGGCTCCTTGTGGGTACGGGGTCCCCATGGGGAGGGAGGACGATGCTTTGGAACGAGACGGAGGTGGCGGCTGCGTGACACTGTGATGGTCTAAACGCTGCTGAGGCACGCACTTTAGTGTGGTTAATTTATGTTATGTGAGTTTCACTAAGGGCCCATTGAGTGCTCTGATCCTCCACAGACCCTGATAACAAGAAAAGCCATCATGGCCGGGCACAGTGGCTCACGCCTGTAATCCTAGCACTTTGGGAGGCCAAGGCAGGTGGATCACCTGAGGTCAGGAGTTCAAGATCAGACTGGCCAATGTGATGAAACCCCATCTCTACTAAAAATACAAAAAATCAGCTGGGCGTGGTGGTGCACACCTGTAATCCCAGCTACTTGGGAGGCTGAGGCAGGAAAATCACTTGGACCTGGGAGGCGGAGGTTGCAGTGAGCCAAAATCACACCACTGCACTCCAGCCTGGGCGACAGAGAGGGATTCCGTCTCTAACAACAACAACAAAGGCTCAGCTCATGCCTACGTAAGATGGCAAGGAGGCAGTGGGCGCTGCCCGTGTGGGTGGAGTCAGGACCCACGTTCCCGGAGGCCCACAGTGGGCCTGTCGTCTGCACACGTGCACAGGGAGGCCTAGTGAGCCAAGTGTCCGTGAACCTGGGATAGGAACATAAACAGCAGAGCATGTGTAAGACACAATCCACGGAGAAGCTGAGACAAGGGCACCGGAGCCACGTCCTTCCACACGGAGTTCAGAACACGTGGAGAATAATGCACACTGAAACCTCGCTGTGCAAGACCCACGTGGTGACCAGCACACGGTACATGTATGTGCAGATGTGCGAGCCACAAACGCATGGAAACATCACCTGAGAGCTTAATTATTTACATTTCTTTCACACTCATTTGGTTTTATGAATTTCAGTCAATACAATTTTAACTTTGGTTTCAGTCAACACTTGCCATCTTCAATCAGAGGCACTGAAACGAAAAGTTAAAATTAAAACTGGGGTACATTAAGGGTGGAAAGCGCAGGAAGGCACGTCCAGTTCACGGTGCAGGTTACGGGGCAGGAAGCTGTGAAACAGGCCGGGTGCTCTGCGTCTTGGGGGCTCCCAGCATCCGCTTTCTGGGGAGGGGTGTGGCCGCTTTCGGTTCTGTGTGGCTTGTCAATGGGGTTGGGGTCGCTGACTCCTTAAATCCTTGGAGCGCAGGGCCGTGCAAGCCCAGCTCTCAGAGGGGACTCCTCCAGCGCTGCGGGATCCTGCTGGGGCCTCCGGGCCCGCACCACCCTCCCAGGTCCTCTTCTGAGCGGGAGAGGTCTCCGGGAGAGCACACTCTTCTTTGTTCCTTGGATGAAGGAGAAAATCAGGGGTCTCCTGCCCGCAGGCCCAGCCCCCGGCAGGCAGGGCTCTGCAAGCTGGAGGGCCCTGGGAAATGGAGGCAGTGCTTGGGATTCCAGAGCTTTGGAGGGAATTTCTGAGTGGTTCTCCGCTGGGCAGGCCTGATGTCAGCATAGCCCTTGATCCTGGAGGGGCTGGTGGCATATCAGCAGCCTCTGGGCACCTACAGACTGGGGCCCCTCCTCCTGGAACACGTGTCCCCAGGTGTCCTCTGAAGTCACACCTGAACCAGCAGCCCCGATGAGGGCCAGCTCCCCGGGCCAGCTCCCCCGGCCACCCCCACCTGCCAGGCTGCCAGTCCTTCCCGTGTTCTCCCGCCTTGCTCACGTGTTGGAGGTGCCAGGTCTTAACTGGGATCCCAGGAATCCTCTGGGATGAGGATGGTCCCCAGCGTTTGTCCCGGGAGAAAGGAGCAGGGGAGCGGGAAGAGGAATAGAACAGGGTGGAGGCCAGCAGGGCAGCCACCTCCACAGGCCCAGGCAGCGAGGCCACACTCCTGCCCAGGACCGTCCCATTGACCGGCTCAGGTGCTTCAACTCTGCGGAGAGCAAAGAGGCCTCCGAGGACGAGCCACAGGCGGCTGTGAACGCAGGAAGGGCAGAGTCCCAGGCACGTGGGCGCCTCCCGCAGCCGCATGCCGGCTGTGACGGAAGGCCCTCCTGTCCTGCGGCCACCAACACTGACATTTAATGTTATTTAAAATCTGTGTCTAAGAAGGCAGAGAAGCACGTGCCACGTTTTAGAAAGAGTTTGCATCCACAATGGGAAAAGTGAAAGACTGTTCGTACTTAAAAAGTGAGGTGGCTAGCCCTGCGCCTGAAGGTCCGTTCCCCAGAGAGATCACGGAAACGCCGTCCGGAGCAGGGCCCCCTTCCTCTGCCCGGGGCGAGCATGTCAATGTCTTGGCTCTGCGGCCAGAAGCCTGGGTGGCAGCCACTCCACTCTGCGGTGATATGCAAATGAGAAAACATGGCCATGTGTCAATAAAGTTTTATTTACAAATACAGGACTGTGGGCCATGATTCCCTGACCCCTGCTGTACATCCTTGAAAATGCCCTCCACTGAGGCCAGGTGTGGTGGCTCACACCTGTAATCCCAGCACTTTGGGAGGCCAAGGCAGGCAGATCACGAGGTCAGGAGATTGAGACCATCCTGGCTAACATGGTAAAACCCCGTCTCTACTAAAATTACAACAAATGAGCTGGGTGTGGTGGTGGGCGCCTGTAGTCCCAGCTACTCAGGAGGCTGAGGCAGGAGAATGGTGTGAACCCGGGAGGTGGAGCTTGCAGTGAGCCAAGATCATGCCACTGCGCTCCAGCCTGGGCAACAGAGCAAGACTCCATCTCAAAAAAAAAAAAAAGAGAGAGAGAGAGAAAATGCCCTCCACTGCTTTTTTTTTTTTTTTTTAAAGACTGAATTTTGCTCTTGTTGCCCAGGCTGCAGTGCAAAGGCACGATCTCAGCTCACTGCAACCTCTGCCTCCTCTGTTCAAGCAATTCTCCTGCCTCAGCCTCCCGAGTAGCTGGGACTACAGGCACCTGATACCACACCCTGCTAATTTTTGTATTTTTAGTGAAGACGAGGTTTTGCCAGGCTGGGAACTCCTGACCTCAGGTGATCCACCCGCCTCGGCCTCCCAAAGTGTTGGAAATACAGGTGTGAGCACGGCACCCGGCTCCTCCGGGTTGTTTTTTAATGCCGCATATTTACTTTCATTTTGCGGTGCAATTCTACATATGCAAAGGAGAAAGATGAGGAGAATGTGTTCTGTTTCCAGCTGAGGATCGCAATTTGCCCTTTATTTTTCTCTCGTTACTCCTGATCCTCCAGCATGAGGGGAGGATTGACAGGACCGCTAGTTCACACTCCGTCCCCCAAAGCGGTGGCTTACTCACAGGGCCGTTGTTCACTCTGGTCCCCTGTGCCAGTGGAGTGATTCTGACGGACCGCTGTTCTACTCCGGGTCCCCAGGAGCGATTCTGACAGGACTGTTGTTCGTTACCCGGCCCCTGCAGCGAGGGAGCGACTGACAGGACTGTTGTCTGTTACATCCGTCCCCAGCGAGGGAGCATTCCTGACAGAAACGCACTATTGTTACTGGTCCCCTGTGCCAGGAGGGATATTCTGACGGACTGCTGTCTGTTACTCCGGGTCCTCTGTGCCAGGGAGCCGCATTCTGACAGGACCGTTGTCTGTTACTCCGGTCCCCTGTGCGAGGGAGCGATTCTGACAGAACGTTGTCTGTTACTCCGGTCCCCTGTGCGAGGGGAGGACTTTGACGGACCTTGTTCAGCATCTCGGTCCCCGGTGCTGCAGGGAGCTGTATTCTGGACAGGACTGTTGTTCAGCCATCCGTCCCCTGTGCGAGGGGAGCGATTCTGACAGGACTGTTGTCTGTTACTCCGGTCCCCTGTGCTAGGGAGCTGATTCTGGCCAGAACCGTTGTTCAGGTTACTTCCCGGCCCCTGTGTGCGAGGGAGGATTCTGACAGGACTGTTGTCACACCGCCGGGTCCTCTGTGCAGGAGCCATTCTGACAGGGCCGCTTTCCTGCTACTCCGGTCCCCTGTGCGAGGGAGCCATTCTGACGGGCTTTTCCTACTCCCGGTCCCCCAGCGTAGGGAGCGATTCTGGACAGGGCTGCTGTCCCAGCATCTCGGGTCCTCTGTGCGAGGGGAGCGATTCTGACAGGACCAAGCACTGTTACTCCTCGTCCCCATGGTGGAGCCATTCTGGACGGGTTCCAGCACGTGATTCCCGTGACCTCCAGTGAGTGGATTATTTCGACAGGGTTCTAAGACTCTGGTCCTCCTGGGGGCGCAGTTTGGACGAACTCACTCACATGAAGGTCAGGCAGGTAAAGTACAGGAGAGAAGAGGACTAGTTTCACGTGTTGAACATGATGGAATCAAAGACTTCATCTTCTTTTTCTTGAAATAGTCAATCCTCTCGGTCTATCGCTATCCTCCCTCTCTCCGTGAGGACCCAACTCTAGAGAAATATTCCCCCACGTGGAGCAGCGGCATCAGCAAACGACAAACAACACAGGACAGACAGGCTTGCTGGGCGTGGCTGTTGGGACTGGTGGTGACTGTGGCTCTGCTCTGTCCCCGGGAGCAGCCGCAACTCAGCTTCAGCTCATCGAGACTGAGTAAGAATCGGGGCCTAGAATCTTCCAATTTTCAAAGAGTAGAAATCATTTTCACGTAAAATAAGATTTCACGTGAAAATGATTAAGTATTGGTTCTGTCAACCAAGAATAAAATTCTAAGACCCCCAACCAATTGAATGGAGCCCCTTCTCAACCAAAGGCACCCCAAAGTAACCCAGGAAAACCAGCTCAGGTCCTGATGGGAAGGGGGTTTGGACACGCCCCCTCAGACCCTCCTCCCTTTGGAATTCAGGAACACTAAAACAGAGATGTTAAGTCTGACCAAACAGACTCTTTGTAGAGATAAAACGCATCCAAAATGACAGTTAACAGGCCCTGAAAGAAATTAAGTATTTTACCCCAAAATAGACTTCTCTGATATATTTTGAAATGACCTGCAATGCGGTCTCTTGTGGGGGACTCCACATTCCGTAGAGACTTCCTTGTCCTTTGGAGGTCTTTTCTGACCCAGATGAGATTAACCAGAAGTCTGACCCCTTTTTAAGTCTGATGAGAAACATTTACAATTTCTTCCTTCTGAAGCTCCTTCTGAAGCCCGATACCTGGAGGTTTCATCTGCATCATAAAACCTTGGTCTCCACAACCCCTTATCTTAACCAGACACTCCTTTCTACCGATGCCAGCTCTTTAGATAATAACCAGTTACCAGTCAGAAAATCTTTGAATCCACCCATGACCTGGAATTCCCTACTTCTGGTTGTCCTGCCTTTTGGACTGAACCAGTGCGCCCCTGACATGTGTGGACTGATTCCTATGTCTCCCTAAAACGTATAAATCCAGCGGGCTGCACGCCTGCACGCTGAGCATGGAAGCAGGGGCGCCGGCCGCGACAACACCACGTGGACCCGAGTGCACCTTTGCGATCGTCACACTGGGCGTCCACTATGGAAGTTGTCCTGGAACTTCCAAGGTGGCCTCGTCTCGTTGCGGCTGTCTGCTGTTTCTGTCCCCATGAGGGAGGGCGAAACCCTGAGCTCAGGCAATCCCCCCACCTCGGCCTCCCAAGTGTCGGGATTACAGGCATGAACCACCACACCTGCCTTAGTATTTCATTTATTCTTTATAATCAACTTTGGGGGGTGAAATTTATATAAAATGAAATGCATCCATGTGATATTTGCATTTTGGTCCATTCTGACTGATGGAGACCCCATCCTTGTCCAGGAGAGGACACTGCTGGCCCGGAACTGTCCCAGGCTCCGTCCCTGTGAGCCCCGACCCTCGGCCTCTGCCCCAGGATGAGTTTTGCCTTCCGTGGAATTCTGTGTGCAGGAATCACGCAGAAACTCTCTTCCATGTGTGGCTCCCAGGCTCAGCACAAGCCTCTACATCTCACCATGTTGTTAGATGTGGAAGGGTCCGCTCCTCCCTGTTTCTGAGTAATCCGTGATGCGAGTGGAGTCTGCCCTGCTCAACCATTCACCTGGACAGGAGGTTATCAGGGGAGTAAATGGACTGAATGGAAAGAATGGAAGAAGGTTCAATGGAGGAAGGGGGGAGGGGGCATGGAGGGGGGGACAATGGAAGGGACTGGAATGGACGGAATGGAGGGGGGGGAATGGAGGAATGGAGGGGGGGGACGGAATGGAGGGGGGATGGAGGACAATGGAGGGGAATGGAAGAATGGAGGGGGGACCGGAGGGACACCGGACACCGGACACCGGAGGGGACACCGGAGGAATGGAGGAGGACACTGAGGGAACACCGTGGAGGGGGGACACTGGAGGGGGGGACACTGGAGGGAGGACACTGGACGGGGACACCGGACACGGAGGGGGACAATGGAGTGGAATGGAGGGAGGGAACACCGGATGGAATGGAGTGGAGGAGGACACCGGAGGGGGGAGGGGGACACCGGAGGGACCGGAGGAATGGAGGGACACCGGACACCGGGGGACACCGGAGGAGGGGATGGAGGGGGACACCGGAGGGGGGGACACCGGACACCGGAGGGGGTGGACACCGGATCGGACACCGGAGGGAATGGACACTGGAGGGAGGGACACTGGACGGGGGGGACCGGAGGGGAACCGGAGGGGGGGGGACACCGGAGGACCGGAGGGGAATGAATGGGACCGGAGGTGGACACCGGAGGGAATGGAGTGGAATGGAGGGAGGAGGGAATGGAGGGAATGGAGGGGGGGACACCGGAGGGGGGGATGGAGGGGGAATGGAATGGAATGGAGGGAATGGATGGAGGGGGAATGGAATGGAGGGGGGAATGGAATGGAGGGGGGGACACCGAGGGGGGACTGGACACCGGAGGGGAATGGACAATGGATGGAATGGAGGGAGGGGGGACCGGAATGGACACCGGACGGGGACCGAATGGACGAATTATCACTGAGGGACACCGGGAGGGACTGAGGAACACCGGGAGGGGACACTGGAGGGAGGACACTGGAGGGGGGACACTGGACGGGACACTGGAGGGGGGACAATGGACGGGGGACAAATGGAGGGGGACACTGGAGGGAGGACACTGGAGGGGGACGGGGGGACACTGGAGGGAGGACACTGGAGGGGGGAACACAAGGAGGACACTGGATGGACACCGGAGGTGGACACCGGAGTGGAGGACACTGGAGGGGACACTGGAGGGGGGGACACTGGAGTGGGGGGGGGGACACCGGAGGGGGGACACGGGAGGACACCGGAGGGAGGACACGGAGTGGAGGGACACCGGAACACCGGAGGGAGGGACACTGGAGGGGACACCGGAGGGGACACCGGAGGGTTTAATGGAAGGAAGAAAATCTGTGCTGATTCACAGTCCTGCCAGTCACGTCCAAGAGTTGCATCTGTGCCGTGTCCTTGTCAACACTTGGTATTGTCAGCCTGCATCTTTCAGCCACCCCAGTGGGCACGGAGCCCCACCTCACTGCGGGTTGAATTTGCCTCTCCCTGGACCGTGGGGAGCACCTTTCATGAGCTTTCTGGCACAGGCCAGTCTTCTCCTGGGTAGTGTCCGGTCACGTCACTGCCTGTCCTTTAGCTGAGAGTTGGAACGGGGGGTTTCAGCAGCTGTCCAGGTGGTGGCTATGAGGAGCAGTGGGCAGCCATGCCCTGAAGACTCGATGGGGCCAGTGAGCCTGCTCCTGCTGCAGCTCAGGGCATCCAGAGCCTGCAAAAAACTGTGGGAGGTGCCTCCCATTGCGTTCTCTGAATTCACTCATTTTTAAAATGTCAAACGCAAGGCAATCCTGACACAAGGCGATCCTGACACAACACAATCCTTTTCCTGCTGATTGGGGATTATCAAGTGCATTTTGAATGAAGAAAAATAACCTTCAAGCCGTTAGTCCCGGCTCCAGTGAGCCCCGAGGGCTGCATCTGCATCTCTGTGATACAGACAAGCTCTGTGTGCCAAGTTTTTATGGCAAAGGCCGGGGGCCCCAGCACCTGGCCCAACCCTCACCATGGTCTCTGCGAGGGCCCTGCACCAGGCTGTGCTTGCTGGGGGACGTCCCCCGCCCCTGTCCCCCCCCCCGCGTCCCCAGCCTCCTCCCCCGTCCCCAGCCCCCGTCCCCCTCCCCTGTCCCCCGCCCCTGTTCCCCGCCCCTGTCCCCCTCCCCCATCCCCAGCCCCCGTCCCCAGCCCCCGTCCCCCGCCCGCCTCGCTCTGCTCCGCTCCTTCCCGGGCAGGGCCGCCCTCAACCCCTGCTGGGGCAGCTCACCTGATGGGCGCCGACTCATCGCCGCGGTCCAGCCAGTCCTGCGGGGGGATGATGTACATGCACCAGAGGCCCCAGTTGTAGCCGTGGGCAGCGTTGGCGTACTGCTGCACCTCAAACGTGCTGTACTTGATGTTGTCTATGGCTGGCAGCACGATGCGACGCCGGTCCTCTCGGATCCGAGACAGTGCGGGCTCCGCCCTGCGGAGGCACAGCCGTGAGTGGGGGCGGCCCCAGCCCACCGCACTCCCTGAGGAGGGTCCACTCGCCCACAGGGAGGGGAGGCCAGGCCCCACCTGGTCTGCATCCAACCCTGCCACCCCCTGCTGCCACCGCCTCACTTGGAAGCCCCAGGGCCCCTCTCAGCAGCAGACCCACCCTGACCAAGGCCTCATCCCTGCTGGGGCAGCCCCTCGAATGCTCCCGGCCCCTGGGGGATGCTGGCACTGGCCACGCTGGCCCAGCTGCAGCGTCTCTGAAGGGCTGCCCAGGGGTCCACAAGAGGTCAGCTATGTCCATCACGGGCTCCCCAGCTCAGTCTTCCTCTCTGCCCAGCCCAGAGTCCCTCCTCTCCTTTCTTGTTCCTGTGGGAGCTACATTCATTTGCAAGAATTAATTGAGGATCTACTATGTGCCATGCCCTGTTCCCACAAATTGGAACACAATCATGAACTAAGGAATAAAAACAATCCGTGTCATGGGGAGCTCACACAGTGTGGGATGGAAAAGCCACCAGGCACCGCTGTGCAGCGTGGAACCTGTGCAAGTGTGCAGTGGCCCCGCTCCAGGATGGGACAGAGGATGAGGTATAAGCAGTCATGGATGTGGTAGAAGGGGCTCACAGTTTTAAGTAGGGCTGCCCTGGGTAGTGACTGGCAGGAGGCGTAGAGGGAACAGCAGTTGCACCGAAGCCCCAGCGTGGGCCTGATGGGCCTGCAGGGCTGGCCAGAAGGCTGGACAGAGCGATGGCGCAGTCGGGGGTGAGGAGGGCAGGGAGGAAGGTGAGCAGAAGCGGCCTCCGTGGGCATCAGCTCAGTCTGCGATTCCCCATCCTAGGAAGCAGGTGAGACACCATGGTCTACCGAAAGGTGAGACGGCTGCAGAGGCCCGCCATCCATGCTGGAGTCCCACGGGGCTGCAGCCACCTAGCCACCAGCTGACACAGAGCCCAGAGGCCGCAGTGAGGGGCAGGACGGCCTGAGGGCAGATTTGGGTCAGCTCAGGCAGGGCCGGTGTGGGGAGCGGCGAGGCCCTGACCCTGCCTGTGAGACCACGTGGCTGTCCTCACCCCTCCTTCCCATCCTTCTGAGCGTGAGGCCTGGTATTTACCTGCCTTTCAGCTTTGTGAGGAGGATTAATTAATTACTGTTAGCAAAGTGCTTCAGAGATGAAAAGCTCCCTGGAAATGCCAGGTCTGCTAATAAGGCAGAATCCTTTGTGGAGACAGTTATGGGAGCGGTTGCTATTTACAGAAGGATAACTGGGTTTTCAGTTGTGAAAATTAAAGTTGCACTGGTTTAAAATTGCATTTTGGCCGGGGGCGGTGGCTCACACCTGTAATCCCAGCACTTTGGGAGGCCGAGGTGGGTGGATCATGAGGTCAGGAGGTCAAAACCATCCTGGCTAACACAGTGAAACCCCGTCTCTACTAAAAAAAAAAAAAAAAAAAAAAAATTAGCCAGGCCTGGTGGTGGCACCTGTAGTCCCAGCTACTCAGGAGGCTGAGGCAGGAGAATGGTGTGAACCCAGGAGGCGGAGCTTGTAGTGAGCCGAGATCGCGCCACTGCACTGCAGCCTGGGTGACAGAGCAAGACCCTGTCTCAAAAAGAAAAATTGCATTTTGACATGACAGACGCAAGGCTCCCCCACATGCCCTCAGGCCTCGGGGAGCTTACGCAGCGTCAGAGCCACTGAAAGGCTGCGGGTGTAGTTGTGCAGTGCACAACCTGTGCGACCATGTGGGGTGACCCTGAGGGGGGCAGGCAGTGGAACACAATTCATGCACAACACGTCAGAAGCTGATGAACATTGAGGGAAAGGGGAGCACCCGGCGGAGGAGCGAGGAAGGGGCAGGCAGGGCACAGGGCAGAGGAGGCAGCGTCTCATCAGAACAGCGCCAGCTGGGGGCTGAGATGCCCCAGGAAAGCCGAGTGTGAGGCGAGAAGCCTGAGAGGTGCCAAGTCCCCGCTCAAACCTGCTGATGCTGTTACAGAAACCACAGGTTTTCAGAAGCCCCAAAACGCCAGGTTCCCCGGGGACCCAGCAGGAGGCCTGGGTCACACGCAGTGGGGTGTCCCAGCCAACAGTGACAGTCCCCGGCCTCCGTGTAACCCTGAGATTGATCGTCAGCTGCCGCTTCCCACCAAAGTCCCCTGCGGCAACCACAGCTGGCACTTCCCTGAGTTTAGAGTTTAGAAAAATGAGTCAGGAGAGTTGATATAAAATCTTCAGTTTTGGTTTCTCCAGGAAGTGGGGAAAATGGCCTCCAGGGTCTTCCCTGTGGTTGGGTGGAGAGGGGCGGGGCCTGGCCCGGGGGCGGGGCACACAGCCCTGTGCATGGTGGGGGCGGGGCCTGACCCGGTGCTGGGCACACACCCCTGTGCATTGTGGGTGCGGGGCCTGGCCCAGTGCGGGGACCACACCCCTGTGCATTGTGGGTGCAGGGTCTGGCCTGGGTGTGGGGCACACACCCCTGTGCATTGTGGATGCAGGACTGGCTGGGGTGCAGGGCACACACCCCTGTGCATTGTGGGTGCAGGGTCTGGCCTGGGTGTGGGGTACACACCCCTGTGCATTGTGGATGCAGGACTGGCTGAGGTGCAGGGCACACACCCCTGTGCATTGTGGACGGAGGATTGGCTGAGGTGCGGGCACACGCCCCTGTGCATTGTGGGTGCAGGACTGGCTGAGATGCAGGGCACACACCCCTGTGCATTGTGGGTGCGGGGACTGGCCTGGGTGTGGGGCACACACCCCTGTGCATTGTGAACACAGGACTGGCTGAGGTGCAGGGCACACACCCCTATGCATTGTGGGTGCAGGGTCTGGCCTGGGTGCAGGGCACACATCCCTGTGCATTGTGGGTGCAGGGCCTGGCCTGGGTGCCGGGCACACACCCCTGTACACTATGGACCCCGTAGGTGCCCTCTGTGGGGCTGGCTTTGGGGTTTGGATGGGGGCATCCTGAGCTGCCCCAACTCTAATGACAAGAGTCCTTGCACAAGGCAGGGATGGGGAGACAGACACAGGGAGGGCGTGGGGGGTGGGGGGGGGCTGCAGCCTCCAGGAGCTGAGAGAGGTGGGAGGGATCCTTGCCCGGAGCCTCTGGGGGAAACTCGGCCCTGCCCACACCTTCAGGTGAAGTCCTGCTGCCCTGAGCTGCCCAGCAGGGGTGCTTTGTGCTGGTGGCCCCAGGACTCCATACACAAGGTGACCCTCAGCCCAGGACCTTCACGGGTGAAGCCCGAACTCACTTCCCACGCCCCTCGCACTCGGCTCAGGCCTCCAGGGCACCTGTGGCCACCTCCAGTGACTGAGCAGGGCCTGAGAGGCTGGACGTGTACACCTCAGCCCCACCCCACCTGATCTGAGGTTCCTGCCCCACAGGGGACACACAGTACCCGAGACTGCTGCAGTCAGGACGGGGTCACGTTCTCCCGGGGCAAGGTGGGCACAGACCAAGCCTCACACACGTGCCTCAGAGCTTCTAAGAACCGTGTCCTTGGGTGCGTGCTGGGCCTGCCCTCCAGTGGTTCTGCATTCGGGAGCTGGACACGGAGAGGCCGCAGAGGTAACCGAACAGGTGGACTCGGTGGTGGCTCTCAGCCCCAGCTCCTGAAGGCTACGGTGGGTACCCCAGCCCCGGGGCCAGCCCAGCGGCCAGGCTGCAGCAGCACAGCGGCTGAGGAGGGGGCTGGTGGAGGGAGACCCGTTGAGACCGGCTGTCCAGCCTGTTCCGGCCCTTACCAGCCCGTGTTGAACTCGACATGGGCATCGAAGAAGCCGACGACTGGGGCAGTGGCTGCCTTCCAGCCCTGCAGCCGGGCGCGGATCAGTCCTTCCCGCCGGCTATTGCGGACGATCTTCACGAGGCCCGGGTACCGCTTGTTGACATACTGGTCCAGATTGAACTTGAGCTCCACTGAGGAGAGACAAGACATCAGCACGCTGGCAGGTGCCGCAGGCGCCAGCCACCAAGACCCAGCGTGTTCGCGCGTCTTCGCCGTGGATGGTGTCTTGTGCAACGTTCTCTTTAGGACCTTTAATTGAGCGCACGCCAGGTTCAGCGCGGGAGGTCAAGAACTTGTACCTCAATGACGCCGACATTCTAAGGGAGACACAGCAAAACGCGGGATACATTACCAGACCAGGCAGCAGCCCGTGCTGCAGAGACGGGAGACACAGGGCTGAGCAGTCAGCCGTGAAAAAACCAAGTCCATAGATGGATGGGTGGACACACAAATGTATTCTCCGCGCAACGTGAACTGCTCGCCAAGTCCATGCATGGATGGTGGACACAATAAATGTGTCTCTCCAGAATCTGGAACCAGCCTCAGCCGAAGTCCATAGATGGATGGTGGACACACAAATTGGTCTCTCCATGCACCCGAAGTTCAGCCAACGGCGCATGGATGTGCGAATACACAAACGCGATCTCCACGAATGGAACGTGCTCAGCCAGTCCATGCAGGGACACAACGTATCTCTCCACCTAAACGGAACCAGCTCAGCCGAGTCCATAGATGGATGGGTGAACACACAAATGTGGTCTCTCCATGCAACGAAACCGGCTCAGCCAAGTCCATGCATGGATGGGTGGACACACAAACGTGGCCTCTCCATGCTGGAGGCAGGGTGTCCTGATGGAACTCCCTGTGGCCAAGGGCAAGACACAGGTAGCCAAGCTGGACTGACGGGTTCCTCCCACACCACCCCTGCAGGAGATAGGGGCTCAGCGCGGCCACGCCATTCAGTCCTCCGCACACAGACCCCGGTGTCCCGTGCACCCCACGGGGGAGGCTCCTGTCTGTAGAACGGCCAGAGCTTGCCCCACAGCCCCACGGTACAGCCTTCTGCCTCCACAAGGGGTTGGGAAGGGCCTGCCCATGTTTCCCTCCATTTCCGGAGGGAGTGTCATGGCTGTGGGCTCTCTGCTCTGCGCCTGGGAAGGGCAGATGGGGGACAGGCCTGGGGCAGTGCCAGATCCTCGTTTGGCGTTTCAAGCCTGTGTGCCAGAAGGTCTGAGCAGTGCTGCCCTCAGGGCACCTGAGGCTGAGGAGGGTGGCGCTGAGGAACCACGGAGCTTGGGCTCCAGCCGCCAACTCCGTCCAGCCAAGCTCTGGTGCCTCTGTGGGCATGAGAGGCGGGAGGTGGCACCTGGGAGAGCTCAGCTCTGCTGGCCTCTGTGGAGGGTGGGGTGGCTGACCCCAACTTCATCTCCACCCGGAGCCTGAGAGGGGAGCTTGTCTGGAAGCAGGGACTTTGTAGACGTATCCGGTTGAGGATCTTGAGATGAGATCCTCCTGGATTTGGGGTGAGCTCTGAGTCTAGTGTGGGTCCTCATGAGAAGAGGAGAAGATGCAGACACAGGGGGAGAGGCTGTGTGACCGAGGCAGAGAGAGGCACGGGCAGCCACACAGTGGGGACAGCATGTACGAGTTATGACAGAGGCTGGAAGGCAGGAGGGACCCCCGTAGCTTTAGAGCCCCGTGGACAGACGGGGTGCGGTCCTCTGTCGCTCCGTCCCAGAAGGCTCCACCCAACCCCAGCTCAACCCAGCCACAGGAAGCCACCCTGTGAGCACCGTGCTGAGGCCGCGCCCACTCACCATTGTCACTGTTGTCGTCCACCAGGATGACCTCCTTGAGGAGCTGGGAGGGCGTGTGGTTGACCACGCTGTGCACGGAGCGCAGGATGACTGACAGTGCCTCGTTGACGAAGATGAAGACCACGGAGACCTGGGGCAGGTCCTGGGCGTAGCTCATCTGTCTGCACCTGCAGGAGACACGGTTTGGGGTGTGGTCAGGGTGGGGTGCACGGGACACTGGGAGCCAGGTGCACCCTTCGAGGGCTACTGGACAAGGCCTTGACCCTACAACCAGATGCCAAGGGTGTACAGGGGTTAGAGCTGTTCTAGAAAGAAACTAGTAACAGTAACACGGCACCCAGCACACACACAGCCCCTGTGCCCACCCTGTCCTCGCAGCAACCTCAAGAGATGAATGTCCCCGTTCTACAGACAGGAGCCTCCCCCGTGGGCCATGAGTGCAGGTGCTGGGATTCCAACCCCAGCTGTCAGCTTCAGGAGCACGTTGGGGACGGCGCTGCTGGGCACAACTGAGGAGCCAGGCACAGCCAAGGAGCCAGCCACCCACATGGCCACTTTCCACCCTGGCTAGCAGCTAGTTCCGAGCCTCTGGTGAGAATTTCAAAGGGACGAGGGCTGTGCGTCACCATCACATTTATCTGGACTGTGGTGCTCAGCGAGGGAGATTTCATCACTCAGAAAAATGCATTCTGACAAGAAGACTTCACTCCATTAGTCTGTAGAGGAAAAAGCTTGGATCACACAATTTTCATGAACTTGCAAAATGTGTAAAACAAAAAATCCTGAGAAAGGAAATAGATCTTAGGACGGACTGCGGGAGCGGCTGCAGGTTGGAGAGGAGATGTTTTGGGGTTGTGGGGGCAGAGGCACTCCCAGAGCCCAGCGGGAGAGGGGCAGGGCTGCTCAGAAAGCCTGGGACCAGCCCTGTCCCACGGGGCGGCCCCTCACCGTCCCCAAGCGCACGCCCTGTACCTGTTTGTTCCTGCAGGTCTATCTCCCCCCCATGACCAGAACGTGAGCCCCCGACAGCAAGCTCCTTTTCTGTCCCGTTGACAGCTCTATACCAAGAACCCAGGCTGTGCCCGGCACACAGCAGGTACTTTATAAACATCTGTGTAATGAGGGGACAAATGAAGACTCAAGGGGCCCCACAGGCACCAGCTGGGCCCGTGAAGTACTCATGCCTGTCCCCGATGCCTCCTCGGAGCAGTGGAGGAAGCCGCTGGCCTTGGGGACAGTGGTGGACTCCACCCCTTCTTTCTCCCTCCATCACTAGGTCAGGAGGCGTCTCGGGCCTGGCTGCGGGGCCACATGCACCTGTGCTGAAGAACTCACAAGCAGCAAGGACAAGGGATTTATGGCGTGAGCATTCCCGGGGGCCTCTAGCCTTTTCAGACTTTAGAGCAAGGGCGGGTGGGGGCAGAGAATCCCTGTCATCTACTCATTCTCAATGACCTCTCATTTGATTTAGAATCCGTGTCTGGGACCCACTCCTTGCCCCAGGATATCGACGGCCTTTTATGGATGGATCTCAGCGGCCACTCGCTTTATAAACAAGCTGCCTGCATGGAACAGGCTTCCCTGCAAGCTCATGGCCGCAGGTTTGAGGGATGGACGCAGAGGCCCCCGGGACGCTGGCCATGCTGGGGAGCGTGTGAGGTGCCCAGGAGCGATGAGGGCAACAGAACCTTCCAGATGCACCCTCTGCTGTCCGCTCAGCAGGAACACGGAGAAGCCGAGCCGGGCTGGCCTAAGCAGAAAGGGGGTTGGTAGCTCATCCGTAGGAAAAGTCCAGGTGGGTTCGGTTTCGGGCCAGCTTGACCAGGGGTCAAAGCTCGTCAGTGGGACACGGGCCTCTGTCTGCCTCTCTCGGCTCCAGCCTTCTGGCTCGAGTTTAATCTCAGGAAGGCCTGTCCGCGTGGCCGGAGGCCGTGTCCCCGCAGGTCCGGACCTTCCAGGGGTTTGAGTCCAGGGCAGCAAACCCACCTGTCTTCCCAGGACACGCCGGAAAACATCCCTGTGTCTCCCGGGCTCTGACTGGGTGACGTGCCCTTCCCTGAACCAATCGCTGTGGCCAGAGGAAATAGGGCGCTCTGATTGGCTTATGCGCCATTGCGTCATGCACCAATCACTGTGGCCAGAGGAAATAGGGCGCTCTGATTGGCTTATGCTCCATTGCGTCATGCTGGGCTCAGCGCCTGGCGGGTGGGGCTCCTAGAAGTGGGGCCTGCGGATGGTGGACCAGCCGTCAGCAGACGTTCCTGACGGGGAGCAGCGCCAGCGTGTGATCCAGGTTCGAGCCCAGGCGCCCACAGGTGAGACCGACAGCCGTTGGGAGCCTCAGTTCTCCGGCACAATGAGGATCCCAACCGCGTCCGCCTCGCAGGTGGTGCGAGGGAGATCCTGCCAGGTCATTTCCACACGCGTGGAGTTGAAGTGTTTTTATTTAACCCCCTGTCACCCACCGGCTGGCAAATGGAAGACAATGAAGACCAGGATGACTTTTCCAAATCTCACTTTTCTGCAACGCTCAACCCAGCCCCAAGAAACAGATAAAGGAGCTCAAAGATTTTCCAACAAGTCCAAAATGCCCATCAATGAGGAAGGCGAGTCGCTCACCCTGAAGTTCAGCCCCCAGCCTTGTCCTCCTGCGCGCCTGCTGGGGATGAGGGAGAGCCAAGGGGAGCAAACGACGGCTGGGCCGGTCCTCCCTGAGGAAGCCCTTTCTTCCGTGGTGGGCTGAACGGTGTCCTCCTCCCGCGACCCAGGACATGGTGTCAGCAGGACGTGGCCTCTGTCTCCGACCTCGGAAACACGTGTTCTGGCCCGGGTTTAATCTCGGAAGGGCCTGTCCTCACGTGACTGATTGCAAGTGGGATCTTCGCAGAGGTAGTTAAGTTAGAGATCCTGAGACGACCTTGAGGCAGGGTCGGTAGGGGTGGGGAGGCCACACTGACGTCCTTGTTCCCTGTGTGAAGCCCCCCTGCCTAGTAGGGGCCCGGAAAAGAGAATGAAGGTACTTATTCCTGATGTAGCTTCCCCAATCTCCAGCCAGTCAGCACCCAAAGTCCACGAAGCTCTTAGTCACACATTCCTGCCTTGGAGGGGCCAGGGGCATCTCCAGGAAGCTGTACGCACAGTTAGGCTCCAAGTTCAGCTTACAGGGACCTTTCTGTCATTTTAATAGTAAGAGATACACCCCCAGTGAGGATTCCATATGTAATGATACAGGCAGTGTGTGTTGGAGCACTTAGGTACTGGGCATGTGCACCAACTGCAGGCCTATCTGTTCCAGCACACAATAACACCTGACCTCACTGCATTTCATCAAACAGGCAAGGCACAGCCAATCCAGGTCTGTCTTGCCTTACAATGCCTGACTCATACCGTATTTCAAGGCGAACAGAACAGCAGAGTCAGTCCACAGGCCTGTCTGGGGTTTTCTTGCACCAACCAACTCACTGTATTTAATGAACACGAGATGCATTGTTAAATCGCAGGCTCTGTCTGCCTTTACACATGTGAGCTCAAATGGGTGATTACGAAGCTCATACACACACACAGCCAACCACAGGCCTGTCTGCCTTTACACGCCTGACCTCACCGTATTTCATGGACGCGCACACACAGCTAACCGCAGGTCTGTCTGCCTTTATATACCCAACCTCACCAGAGCCATGAACGCAGCACAGCTCTACCATGAAAGGACTCCCCTCAAGGCACCAGGGCTGCTTCTCTCCTCCAGAGGGCTGCTTTCCGGCACAACTGACAAACTTCTTTGCCTACTTGTGCTTTGGACTTGCTCTCAAATTATTTTGTGCTGCAAAGTCAAGAACCTGACCCAGCCACCCACTGACGAAGAGATCATCTTGGATTTAGGGTGAGTCCTAAATCCAACAGTGTCCTTAAAGAGAGGGCAGAGGAAACGCAACATGGAGGCCCAGGCAGGAGGCCGATGGAAGCCCGGGAGGCTGAGACTCAAATGCCGCGACCCGCGAGCCCAGGGTCTGGAGCCGAAGCAGAGGCAGGAAGGATCCTCTGGAGGGGGCACAGCCCTGAGCAATGAAAAAAAAAAAAGA